>NC_037668.1:171065336-171372759 GCF_003255815.1 Theropithecus gelada | reverse complement strand
TTCTTTCTTTCTTTCTTTCTTTCTTTCTTTCTTTCTTTCTTTCTTTCCTTTCTTTCTTTTATTCTCTTTCTCTCTTTCTCTCCTCTCTTTCTCTCTTTCTGTCCTCTCTTTTTTTCTTTCTCTTTTTTGTCTCTCTCTTTCTTTTTCTTTCTCCTTTTTTTTCTTTTCTTTCTTTGTCAGGGTCTCTCTGTCGCCCAAACTGGAGTGCAGTGTCAAGATCTTGGCTCACTGCAACCTCTACCTCCCAGCTCAAGATATCCTCCCACCTCAGCCTCCCAACTAGCTGGGATTACAGGCATGTGCTGCCACACTTGGCTAATTTATTTTTATTTATTTTATTTAATTTATTTATTTATTTAATTTTTGAGATGGAGTCTTACTGTTTCCCAGGGTGGAGTGCAGAGGCACGATCTTGGCTCACTGCAACCTCCACCTCCCTGGTTCAAGCAATTCTTCTGTCTCAGCCTCCCGAGTAGCTGGGATTACAGGTGCACACCACCACGCCTGGCTAATTTTTTTTGTATTTTTAGTAGAGATGGGATTTCACTATGTTAGCCAGACTGGTCTTGAACTCCTGACCTCAGGCAATCTGCCCTCCTCGGCCTCCCAAAGTGCTGTGATTATAGGAGTGAGCCACTGAGCCTGACTGGCTAAATTTTTAATTCTTTGTAGAGACAAGCCCTCTCTGTATTGCTCAGGCTTAAACACATTTCGTTGTTAAAGAACGTCTCGTCCTTCAATATACAGAAAACCATTCTGAATTTCAAAGGAAATAGAATATTGGTTATCAAGTTTATTTGAAACGAGACTCTAAAAATAAAAATCTGTGTCTTTGTCTTTACAGTGCAGTCTAAGTAGGCAGAATATTAGTTTGGAAACACTATAGTACATATTTCATTATGGTTATACATATATACAACTATACTTTTTGCACTTATTTCTAATAATAATTTTAAGTATAAGATTTAAATATTTCAGAATATCAAAATAAATTTTAAAATGGATAATTATTTGCATATTTTTTATATTTAGTTATAATTTTACAGGAATCAATTAAGCCTGCTCTATTTTCACATAACCCCAGGGAAGGATGTTGCAGTTAATCATGCATCATACCAGGCTTTCTTCAGCCCTAACACTGCTATTTGAACAGGAGGATCTGGTTAATAAATTAAATAAGAGCGATTAAGATATCCTGTTATGAGATATTAATTTTCATGTTATGCCTCAAAGGAGATATATCTCTCCCTGTGGAAAAGGACTTAAAATACCTCTTCTTTCATGTAAGATTCAGTTTCATGGTGCTTATTCCAATGAAAATATACTCTAATATTATGGTAAAAATGCAGGACGAATACATGTTTAGGGTTCCTAACGGCTTTCACATTTTTAATCAAATAAACTCAGAAACTAACACTTCATTTAAATATAAATGATTAAACTCAGAGGCTTTATGCTGCCTTCAGGCATTACACACCATTAATGGGAACAAAGCCTCTTTTGAACTGAAGACTCAGCACACAGAGATGGTATTTTATGTTTGCACCCAAGAAAAAATATAAAACCTAACATTTTGACATTAAGAACTCCAAAACCAGAGCACATGAGATTTCAAGCACTGAAGAAATCTAGAGAAAGAGATTACTATTACTATAGTTCTATACAAAATTAAGGATAGTTACCTGGTCCTTACTTTCTAAGAATTAGGTTTGTCATCATATCTCTGATTATTATTAGAGATTGTTCAACATGTGTACACTGTAGATCTAGTTGTTTTCAACAAAACTTTGTTGCTTTCATAATGTCCTAAGGTAAAGAGTCCTATAAGATGTAGTGTACAAAATGCCCTGGCCTAATTGTTTATTATTTCACTCTTTAAATCAAGTTTCTGGTTTTAACATTAGTGAAGTAAGAAGAAAAGAAGATGTTATATAATTAATGAGGCTTATCCTGCCTATGCATGTTTTATATTTCAGTGTTTAATTCTTATTATAAATTAGACTAAATCAATAAGATTGTCTAAAATTTTGATATTTTATGTTTTTTTACATATAAATATCTAATGATAAAACAAAATCTTAACCATAAGTTCTGTAGAGTATAGCTGTAGTTAACTAAATACATTTTCACTATTTGACACGTATTATCTATTGGACACTTGTTATTTTAATTTTGTCATGAAAACTAAAAATACATTGGAAAATATAGATATTTTGATGATTAATAACCTCAGAGAGATTTTAGTATCTTCACTCATGATCAAAATATAACATCTATAAGTATGGACAAGATTAAAAATTCTTGAACCCTGATGTAGGTTAAATCCAGAATAGCTTCAAAGAAAATTTATTAGTTTTTAATATATCCATGAAAGTATTCATTATGATTTTATGCTTTTAAAGACAAGCATCGTTATAATTTAAATATATTATTTGATTAATGTCTATCATTTTCAGAGGAATTAAAGCTTTATGACAACAGATTTTATGCCTCCTTCAAAAATCATTATCTTAGGCCTATGATTATGTACATAATAAAATAAATTAATTAAATTGATAAAGTAAAATCACAGAGAGCAAATTTAGTTATAGAAGGCCTTTTATTATATAGAATCTAATTTACTAAAACTTTACTACATTAAAATATTGCATTATGATTTTATGTTACTTTAATCTGTCTAGGAAATACACGTATTTTATTATGTCATTTTATAACAACCTAGAAACTTAAGACTAAATATTATTTTTCATGTTAAAGTTACTAAACCTGATTTATAGATGGTAATTTTTATATTCCCCAGGTATATATTTGGTTAGTGGCAAAGTGTTGACTAACCTAGAATCCTTGAATCTCTTGCACTATTCTAAAGTTTGCACTTGAGTAAATATGGCTAAATCAAGTGAGAGAACTAATAGAATTAGAACTCAGTTTGAGCCATATATTAGGAATTCACGCATTGAAAAGTGAACATTAGATTACTTACTCAAAATATATATAAATTTATAAAACACTCATGATGACTATTAAGTGTTAGGTGGAATTTATATAGATTCACTTGATTAAATGATGAAACCCCCTTCTATTACTAGTTTGTTAAGCATTCTTATATGAATAGCTATTGACTGTAACAAATTGCTGCTGCTTCATCTTGTGAAATGATTATCAAAATTCTATTAATGGAATGTATAACATTATTTACTTTGTGTATGATAAACTAAACTTTATTCCCTGGAATATGTCAAATTTAGTCATATGTTAACATTTTTATATATTGCAGAATACATTTAGTTAATATTGTATAGAATTTTATATCTATATTAATGAATAAATTTGACCAATAAATTTCTTTCTTTTAATATCTTTACCATGTTTATGCAAGTATTATATTCACAAAATATTGTTTTGCAATACTAATAGCAAATACAATACACTTACAGATAAAGGTCATTACTGGGGATAAAAGAATATCTCACAAGTGTTACTGCTAATTAACAGGAAAAATACTGAATTTCTGTAAATCTAAATATATAACCTGAAAATACATTAAGCAAAGTGACAGAACAAAAGGAAAAAGAAGCAAATTCACAAAATAGGATATGAAATACTGTTCTCCTAATAACTAGCAGAAAAAAGGCTAAAATTTATTAAATATATAAAAGAGTTAAAATACATAAAAATTGTAAACATGAAAATAAAAATAGATGAAAATAAAAATATTATTTTCATAGAACTCTGCATTGAGCTGTTATCAGGAATTTTATTGTCTGTATGCTTTACATTCATAAGACATTATCATTGCTTTATAGAAGCAGTTTAGATTTGTCCATACATCTATGTCTTCAGTGCTCTTCATTGTTTTCTGAATATCTGTGCCTTTTTCTGTCTCAAGTCTACTATTTGCTACATTGTTCAGCACAGTTATTTTGGTGAAAATATCTCGGATTTTTTCAGAAAATGTATGCTTTTAATCTTCATTTTCAGAAGGGGAGCACGTTTGCTACAAATAGATTCTACATTAGCAGTTGTTTTATGTTGATATCTAAACATGCAATTCTATAGTCTTGTGGCTTTGTTTTTTTTTTTTTCTGGGGAACCCATCCAGCTGTGAATCTTATTTTTGCTTACTCTAATAACATATGCGTATCCTACCCTCATCTGGTTGCTCTTAAAATTTACCCTTTAATGTCCAGTGTTTATGATTTGCCCTAATATGGGCTGATACATACTCATCATGATTTGGATTTACGGAATTTCTTAAACGCGTGGCTCTATGCCTTTTTGCAAATATTGCTTCTATTCTTTTCCTTCTCTCTGTATTCTCATTTTTTGACTCAATTGTAATATGTTAGATCTTTTTACCATGTTTCCTACATATTTTATGTTATTTTTAAATTTCCCAATCATTTTTTCTCTGTGTGTTTAAATCTAGGTTTCTTTGCTGTGCTATTTTTCCAGTGACTTTTTTTGTTTGTTGGTTTTTGTTTTTGCTTTGTTTTGTTTTTAGAGGGACTCTCATTCTGTCCGCAGGCTGCTGTGCAGTGATGCGATCTCGGCCCACTGCAACCTCCACCTTCCAGGTTCAAGTGATTCTCTTGCTTCAGCCTCCAGAGTAGCCAGGATTACAGGTGCGCACCACCACGCCTGGCTAATTTTTGCATTTTTAGTAGAGGTGGGGTTTCACCTTGTTGGTCAGGCTGGTCTCGAACTCCTGACTTTAGATGATCCATCCTCAGCCTCGCAAAGTGCTGGGATTGTAGGCGTGATTCATGGTGCCTGACTCCAGTGACATTCTTTATTCACCTGTGTTTCAAGAGTTGTCAAATACATCTATTGAATTCTTAATTCAGTTGCTGTCATTTTGGGTTTTAAAATTTCTATTTGAAAACATTGTGTATATTCCAATTATCTTTTTATATTTTTCAGGTTGTCATTAATTTATTGAATTTATTAATCCAGGAATTTGGCTTACATGAAAGTAGATTTGAGTTTTTGTAAAGACTGTTCCTTTTATAGTTTCTTCTATGCCTATATTTCAGCTTATATGAGCTCCAACTTTTGAGTTTTTAATCAGTAACCCTTCTTTTTGTTGATCTCTGAACTGTGGTTTTATCTACCTGTTCTCTTTGAACTGGTTGAAGCTCTGTTCAGTTCCTCAGCCTTTTATGTTTTTGGCCCTAACTTTACAATTGGCCAAAGCCTTAAGGGAAATAGTGGATCTAAACACTTTGCTTCCCTTATCTTCAGATTCTAGACACTTCAATTTTTTGTATTATTCTTTAAGTTCTAGGGTACATGTGCACAACGTGCAGGTTTGTTCCATATGTATACATGTGCCATGGTGGTGTGCTGCACCCATTAACTCATCATTTACATTAGGTATCTCTCCTAATGCTATCTTTTCCCCCTTCCCCCACTCCACAACAGGCCCCAGTGTGTGATGTTCCCCACCCTGTGTCCAAGTGTTCTCATTGTTCAATTCCCACCTATGAGTGAGAACATGCAGTGTTTTGTTTTCTGTCCTTGCAATAGTTTACTCAGAATGATGGTTTCCAGCTTGATCCATGTCCCTACAAGGGACATGAAATCATCATTTTTTATGGCTGCATACTATTCCATGGTATATATGTGCCACATTTTCTTAATTCAGTCTATCATTGATGGCTTTTTGGGTTGGTTCCAGGTCTCTACCATTGTGAATAGTGCTGCAATAAACACACGTGTGCATGTGTCTTTATAGCAACATGATTTATCACCCTTTGGGTATACACCCAGTAATGTGATGACTGGGTCAAATGGTATTTCTAGTTCTAGATCCTTGAGGAATCACCACACTGTCTTCTACAATGGTTGAACTAGTTTACAGTACCACCAACAGTGTAAAAGCATTCCTATTTCTCCACATCCTCTCCAGCATCTGTTGTTTCCTGACTTTTTAATTATTGCCATTCTAACTTGTGTGAGATGATATCTCATTGTGGTTTTGATTTGCATTTATCTGATGGCCAGTGACAATAATTTTTTATGTGTCTGTTGGCTGCATAAATGTCTTCTTTTGAGAAGTGTCTGTTCATGTCCTTTGCACACTTTTTGATTGGGTTGTTTGCTTTTTTTCTTGTAAATTTCTTTAAGTTCTTTGTAGATTCTGGATATTAGCCATTTGTCAGATGGGTAGATTGTAAAAATTTTCTCCCATTCTGTAGGTTGCCTGTTAACTCTGATGGTGGTTTCTTTTACTGTGCAGAAGCTCTTTAGTTTAATTAGATCCCATTTGTCAATTTTGGCTTCTGTTGCCATTACTGTTGGTGTTTTAGTCATGAAGTCCTTGCCCATGCCTATGTCCTGCATAGTATTGCCTAGGTTTTCTTCTAGGGTTTTTATGGTTTTAGGTCTAACATTTAAGTCTTTAATCCATCTTGAATTAATTTTTGTATAAGGTGTAAGGAAGGGATCCAGTTTCAGCTTTCTACATATGGTTAGCCAGTTTTCCCAGCACCATTTATTAAATAGGGAATCCTTTCCCTATTTCTTGTTTTTATCAGGTTTGTCAAAGATCAGATGGTTGTAGATGTGGGGCATTATTTCTGAGGGCACTGTTCTGTTCCATTGGTCTATATCTCTGTTTTAGTACCAGTACCATGCTGTTTTGGTTACTGTAGTATAGTTTGAAGTCAGGTAGCATCGCCTTCAGCTTTGCTCTTTTGACTTAGGATTGTCATGGCAATGTGGGCTCTTTTTTGGTTCCATTAAAGTAGTTTTTTCCAATTCTGTGAAGAAAGTCATTGGTAGCTTGATGGGGATGGCATTGAATCTATAAATTACCTTGGGCAGTATGGCCATTTTCACAATATTAATTCTTCCTATCCATGAGCATGGAATGTTCTTCCATTTGTTTGTGTCCTCTTTTATTTTGTTGAGCAGCAGTTTGTAGTTCTCCTTGAAGAGGTCCTTCACATCCATTGTAAGTTGGATTCTTAGGTATTTTATTGTCTTTGAAGCAATTGTGAATGGGAGTTCACTCATGATTTGGCTCTCTGGTTGTCTGTTATTGGTGTAAAGGAATGCTTGTAGTTTTTGCACATAGATTTTCTATCCTGAGACTTTGCTGAAGTTGCTTATCAGCTTAAGGAGATTTTGGGCTGAGATGATGGGATTTTCTCAATATACAATCACGTCATCTGCAAACAGGGACACTTTGACTTACTCTTTTCCTGATTGAATACCCTTTATTTCTTTCTCCTGCCTGATTGCCCTGGCCAGAACTTCCAACACTATGTTCAATAGGAGTGGTGACGGGGCATCCCTGGCTTGTGCCAGTTTCAAAGAGAATGCTCCCAGTTTTTGCCCATTCAGTATGACATTGGCTGTGGGTTTGTCACAAATGGCTCTTATTATTTTGAGATATGTCCAATCAATACCGAATTTATTGAAAGTTTTTAGCATGAAGGTCTGTTGAATTTTGTCAAAGGCCTTTTCTGCATCTATTAAGATAATCTTGTGGTTTTTGTCTTTGGTTCTGTTTATATGATGGATTACGTTTATTGATTTGCATATGTTGGACCAGCTTTACATCCCAGGGATGAAACCAACTTGATCGTGGTGGGTAAGCTTTTTGATGTGCTGCTGGATTCAGTTTGCCAGTATTTTATTGAGAATTTTTGCATTGATGTTCACCAGGGATATTGGTCTAAAATTCTCTTTATTTGTTTTGTCTCTACCAGGCTTTGGTATCAGGATTATGCTGGACTCATAAAATGAGTTAGGGAGAATTTCCTCTTTTTCTATTGATTGAAATATTTTCAGAAGGAATGGTACCAGCTCCTCTAACATGTTCTTTGAAACCAATAAGAACAAAGACACAACATACTAGAATCTCTGGGACATATTTAAAGAGTGTATAGAGGGAAATTTATAGCACTAAATGCCCACAAGAGAAAGCAGGAAAGATCTAAAATTGACACCCTAAAATCACAATTAAAAGAACTAGAGAAGCAAGAGTAAACACATTCAAAAGCTAGCAGAAGGCAAGAAATAACTAAGATCAGAGCAGAACTGAAGGAGGTAGAGACACAAAAAAATCCTTCAAAACATCCATGAATCCAGGAGCTGGAAAAGATAAACAAAATTGATAGACCGCTAGCAAGACTAATAAAGAAGAAAGAGAGAAGAACCAAATAGACACAATAAAAAATGATAAAGGGGATATCACCACAGACCCCACAGAAATACAAACTATAATCAGAGAATACTATAAACACCTCTATGCAAATAAACCAGAAAATCTAGAAGAAATTGATAAATTCCTGGACACATACACCCAAGTGGAATCCCTGAATAGACCAGTAACAGGCTCTGAAATTGAGGCAATAATTAATATCCTACCAACCAAAAAAAGTCCAGGACCAGGCCGGGTGCGGTGGCTCAAGCCTGTAATCCCAGCACTTTGGGAGGCTGAGACGGGCGGATCACGAGGTCAGTAGATCGAGACCATCCTGGCGAACACGGTGAAACCCCATCTCTACTAAAAGAAATACCAAAACCCAGCCGGTGGCGGGCACTTATAGTCCCATCTACTCGGGAGGCTGAGGCAGGAGAATGGCGTAAACCCGGGAAGCAGAGCTTGCAGTGAGGTGAGATCCGGCCACTGCACTCCAGCCTGGGCGACAGAGCGAGACTCTGTCTCAAAAAAAAAAAAAAATAAGTCCAGGACCAGACGGATTCACAGACACTTCAATTTCTTGATACCTTGCTAGAACTTTTATGCCTTTGTATAGACTTTAATTTTCATTTCTATTTTTTTTTTCTAGATGGTCTCAGTGGGAGTGTGTCTATGTTAAGCTTATCCAGTAATTGCTAAAAGCAGAATTGTTTTACTTCTCACCTAGGTTTTTGATGATAAACTTCACTGCGATAGAAAAAAATGTAATAGGTAGAATTTCTAACCAATTCTGTCTTGAAGAAGATGAATTTGAGATATCAATGGGAAACACTAATAATACAAATTTCCAGATGTCAGTTGGAGACACATTTTGATTTTTCTGTGAGTTTCATGTCATGGACTTGACTTGATTATTAAATCCAGTAAGATAGATAAATTCTAATAGGAATACAGCTTTGGAGGAAAACAAAAATCTAGAAAAAAGCTCTGTGGAATTGCAAAAGTTTAGAGTTCAGTGAGAGAAACATTGGTGAAAAAGAAAATGCTAGCAGCAAGCAAAGAGAAAGCAATAAAATCCAGATAATGTTTTGCTCTAAAATCTAAAAGATGAAAAATAATTTAAGAAAGAGAGAATATTCAATAGTGAAAAACAACTTATACGTTTGAGTAAGGTGAATCCAGAAATGTATCTACTGGGCATGGAGTTATGGAGCTATTCCACTAGAATTATGGTACAGGACAGAAACGAATGGAGTAAAAGTGAATACTATAATTCCATTATTTCTTGCAATTTTGTGAACGACAAAACCTTAAAAAGCTTCCACTTTAAAACACCAAGTAATATTGTACACAACATAACACATATCGTTTTAAATGCATAACTGCATTTACAGGAACATAAGAAAAAATTTCTAGAGGCTAGAAACAAAGAAAGCTCTGGAAACAAGGCTATGGGTTGAAACATAAGCTCCTGCTATCAGTCTCTGTAATAATAAAGCTTGCATTTTAAACACTGCATAATAATGTTACAAAATACAATACATATTACACAATGTTGAAAATAAATGATACAATTACACAAAACAAACATGAGGTATAATTAAAACAGAAGTTAGAATGGAATGTTTAGCAGATGCATATATTCAAACAGAAAGACTGAAAATTAATGAACTAAACATAGACATAGGAAATAAGAAAAAGATAAATAGAACAAATCTAAAAGGAGTAGGAAAAGAAAATTAAAGAGTTCAAAGACAGAATTAATAAATAGAACATAACTTGAGAGAGTCACCATAGGTAAAAACTGGTTCTTTGAAAATGTGAATAGAAAATTCTCTGTTGAGTTTGGACAAAAAAGTACAAAAAAATGGTATTATGAAATTTAAAGAAATAGGGAAGAATATGAACAACTTTTAAACAATAGATAGACATATTGAAAGTTAAATTTCACAACTGAACAATTTCATAGAAAATTTGTAGTTAACAGGAATGATTCATAAGGAATAGGAATCCTAAATGAACATATAATAATTATAAAATGATGTAGTAATAATGAGCAACAACAATAAAAAATGTAAAAATAAACTACAATTTTGTAGGAGGTTTTATTAAACATTCTAAGGAAATATTATTTTACTCTCATACAAACTTTAAGATGATAGATTCCAATTTTATTATGATTGTATATCTTTGACTGCAAAACTACTAGGGAGATGTAAAGATGCAAATTGCAACCATTTTTACTTAGCAGATATATCAATATGTTAAATAAAAGAAAAGCAATATAAATCAAACAAAGTATTAAAAAAACAGTATATATTGATCAAGTTTGGTTGTTTCAAGGAGTAAAAGACTGCTTCTACACTTAAAACTCTGTCAGCGTAATTTACTATATGAACATAATCAAAAGAACAAAAAAAGATTCATCTAAGTAGATGTAGTAGAGAATTTAATAAAACTGAAGTCATTTACCTTTTAAAAATAGTATTCGTAGTAATTAGCTACTGATCCACTCTTAGTCAAGTAGCTCCTGGAAGAGCCTCAGTTTCCCTCTCTGAGAACTGCCTCATAGGGTGGTTGTGTGGATGAAAGGAGAGAATGTGGGTCCAGTGCTTACTCCCAGAAGCTGACATATGGTGGCACCCAGGTAGCTGTGATGCAGGATAATGAGTGGTGAGTGCCACCTGCTTATGGAAGCATAGGAAAAAACGGAAATTCTGCTTGGGCATGATCAGGGAGAACTATGGAGAAGATGAGTAATGTGCTTGGTTTAAAAGATGCACAGTCTCGGACATTAGCTCTCTTTGGGACCGTAAAAGCGCACTAGTGTTCAGAATATACTATGCCTTGTCATCACTGGAGTCACTTTCTGAGACATCTACATATATTTCCAGAATACACCATCTTCATGTCTATCTGAAATGTTTGTGCTATATCTTCTCCTGAATGTATGTATTATGCTGTCATTGGAAACTATAACTCAACCCTCAAGAACCTACTCATATATCCTTAAATAGTTTTTTTAAAACTCCTCTTTGAGTTTTGTGTGGATCTCTACAGTGCAACCACTTACCTTACTATGTTTCATTAAGAATGATTTTTAAAGAACAGTTACTGAAAATGGTTAAGTAGCTGAACAAATGTGAATATATAAAAATGGTTACATAAGTACTTGTTTGTGAGTCAATCAAACGAACCATTGTAACATGAATAATAAGTGACAGCTTCTGTAAATTAAATTTCTTTATAGTTTATCTCATACAGTGGCGCTTTAATTCAAGATCATTTACAGTATTATTTTATATTACCATTTTTTCATTTTTAAAATTCTAGTTTAAATGCCCCACAATGTACAGTACAATTTTTGCATTATTTTGTTTACCTTGAATAAATGTTGCTTACAGTTATTTGTCTCTAACTTGCTTTTTACAGGAATCTTTAAAGGACCTGTTTACAGTGACTTAAAATACTAAGAATTGTGGAATTTAGCCTTTGGTTAACAGTTACTAAGTCTGTTATATTTCTTCCTTTTTAATTGCCAAAAATGGCATTGTTTCTCTTTAGAAGCTAATGTATCTTTCCCAAATGGCATTTTTCATTTTTATTTATTTTTAATTGACAAATAAGAACTTTATATATTGATAGTACACAACATGATGTTTTCAAATATGTATATATTGTAGCATGGCTAAATCATGCTAATTAACATATCAGTGACCTCACATGCTTATCACCGTTTTTTGTTGAGAACACTTAAAATCTCCCATCAATTTTCAAGTATATAGTACATTGTGATTTAGTATAGTTACTATGCTATGCAGTAGCGCTCCTTAATTTATAAATATCTGTCCTATTTCAATTTGTTCAAAAAATATAATCTGGAAGATAAAAATATGCACATATATATATTTGATTCAGCAAGGAAATAACCAATTATTAAAATAGTTGTTAGCTGAGAGTTTATAGATACTCCATACATAATGTCCAAATACAAAAACCATTTCCTTTAAAACCATAAATTACTTAGAATGTTTAGATTATCACTTCTATTATTGTTCTACAAGTCTTCCTAGCACAGTAAGACAGAAAGAGTAGAAAGATTAATAAGTCTGAATCAATGAAATCATTATTTTCAGTTTATCTTTCCTTTTTCACATGAAACATAAGAAAATATAGACACTTTTTTTTCTGGATTAGTCATGTTATTGGATATATAACCACATACTGAGATAAACTTCATTCTTATATACTAGTGTCAGATAATTCTGAAATGTAATTATACAAAATGTATTTATAATAGGAGCAAAGAGTACAACTAATGAGAAACATCTATCAGAATATATTTTCATAAGCATAACTATAAACAACAGGGATCCCAGGGACATTCCAATACATATATAGAAACAACATATTAAAATGTTAACATTTCAGATCTTGAAGTATCATTCAACAAATAATTTGAGACAGATGACTGTATTCACAACTATTTATCCTGCATATTAAAAACTGGTCTAGAATTTTATGCTTAAATATAAAAGTCAAATTATTTATACACACACACACATTTATAAAGATGGTTGACAAATTAGCTGAAAGAAGAGATGTTTTTAACAGCACACAAAGTGAAAGCAACAGAGGACAGAGGAAAAGATTAATAAATTTAATTACATTCATATTAAAGGTTTCTGGTTATGGAAAATACAAGTTTCAGTATCAACATTGTTGTCTACTTATGCAAATTATAGTAAATTAATATTTAGATTTTCATTGTAAAAGGAGAGTATATATTAAAGTGACAATATCTTAATGAATTGCAGTTGCATAACATGAACCCTTCAGTAAATAGTCATACACTGATAAGCAAAAGAAAATGAGAAACGCTCTTGGATAATTTCGGCTGTCACATTTTGGGCCTTATGAAATGAATCCTGGATATGTGATTGAGTTGAAAGTCATTGACTGCCATTTTATTCATCTTTTTCAATCTCTGGTGAGCAAAACACTCAGGTGCCAACAATAGGCTACAAGGTAGCCAAAGTTTACTTTTGGTACAAATAACATATGAAAACCATTTACAACATATGTTTTAGTGGCAGGGATGTGAGCGTCACTCCACTGTAAATGGTTGAGTAAAATATGAAATCAACCTAGCAGAAATTTTTTTTCTAGTTTGTATTACTCTATGAATGACACAGTGGGATTTTTATGTATTTATTTATTTATTTTTATTGAGACAGGGCCACACTCTGTCACCCAGGCTAGAGTGCAGTGGTGTGATCTTGGCTCGCTGCAACCTCTGCTTTCTGGGCTCAAGCAATCGATTCTTCAGCCTCAGCCTCCTGATCCTCCCAAAATGCTGGGATTACAGGCATAAGCCACCATGCCTGACCTCCCACGGTAGCATTTTTAATACTTCATGTTCTCATCATAAATTCTTGTCTTAAAAATTCTATTGCTGCTGATACAGATGCAGAAATAACTTCAGTCAATATTTAGTAGATTATACATTACTGGTTAAGTAAAGATTTTCACAATGCTGAATATTGCAAGAAAACTGGTTATATTTATACATTCTTAATTTTAAAATAAAGATGAGATAATTTCCATGTCAATTCACTCAACTACCATTTAATGAAGGGGAAAAATACGTTTTAAAAATTCATTGATCCTGATTTCCATCAATATTTAACATATTTTGACATTGATGGAAAGCTATAGCCTAATATAAATAACAAGCTGACATATGTAACGATTATACAGAGATAAAATGCATAGTTACACAATTGTGAAAAAAATATTGTGATAGCCGTCATTCATGGCCAATTAGTCTCTCAGGAAATTGTAACAGTGAGACAGAAGTGGAAGTTGAGAGCTTCCCTCATAAACAGGAACAAATAAAGTAACAATAGAAAAAATAATTGGTGCGGAAAATATCAGAAATTAAAACCTCAAAGAACACATTTTTCAAAATAAGAGTAAACTGAGCAGTAGATGATTGAATCTAAAATTGGAACATTTGCATTGGTCTCAAAATATTTAACCAAAAAGCCACACACACACAAAAGTATAGAAAGAATAACGTCATATTTTAAATATAAAGAACAAACCTGAAAGCAATCCATGAAATAAAATCAGATTGTTTCAAAACTGTCTTATCTGCATAATCTGTGTACTTCTGACGATTAATCAGAAAAATATTTTAAGCTTTTAGATTAAAAATCTACATTCCAATGTTTATACTAAATATTAAACCAGTTTTGTACATTTGTATTTGAACATAAGTGAAGCTAAAATAGACACAGTATTCATGCACATGAAAGTATGCAAGAAGCAATGTATTTCAGTATCTGTCTGAATAAAATAATCAATAACAATTTTTCAATACGTTTTGAACGGCAATAAAGAACTCTCAGGATTCCAAAAGTCTTACAGTGAATACCTAAAAACTAATACGTTGCTTGTTTTACATATTAGTCTAAGGAATCAAAAAAGTATACTTTTCAAGAAGCTTGTGAAACAATATAAGCCAGATCAAAACTAAGTACATATTATAGAAAATTTAAATATACAAGATAGGTTCTTAAGGCCCTTCAAATTGGATACAATAGTAGTACATTGGATACAATAAGTTTAGTAAGCTATTAATATATTAATCATAAAATAAACAGGTTAATGGGGAAATAAAAATTTTAATATGAGTTCATCTATAAGTCAAATATAAAAGTGACAGTATATTATAAAGAACCCCAGACACTGACTTCATCACCATATCAAGCTAGCACATACTCCAGACTCCAGTGCTCACTATTCATCTGCACATGACGGTGCCCGCACCCATGCTTTAGACTCCAGTTTCCCAAATGTCTGACAGGCACCGACATCTTGCACATGGTTATCAATGCAGGAGTGGGGACTCTTTACACTAGGCACTGGTGCCACGGCTACCCCAGAACCCAGAGTCTTAGTCTCTTTGTGCATGACCATGCTTCACACCCTGGTTCCATGGTCACTCCACAAGCACTATGCATAAAATACTAGAGTGCCACCAACACTGCGAGTATGCTTGAAAGCCAGATCCAGGGCTGAGAAAAACTCCCTTGGTCATAACTTCCTCGGTTGGAGGAAAAGAGATCAGGGGAACCCCAGCAGCCATTACTACTGAAGACACAACAGCCCTCACTGCCCCTGTGCACACCCACAGCCTTGGCTGCTGAGATTTCCTTCAATCTTCATGAATGTCTACTAACCGCTGACAGAGCTCTGCAGCGATTACACATATGCACCTTCACCAGAGTCAGAACTGCCACCCAGCCAGTGCCTTCATATCCGCTCATAGAGGAAAGTCTTTCTCCACCAAAACCAATTCAAAAATCTTGAAGATAAGGGCCAGGCACAGCAGCTCATACTGGTAATCCTAGCACACTCTGACAGGCAGAGGCGGGTGTGTGTCTGGAATTGGTTCCTTCCGGTGGGTTCTTGGTCTCTCTGACTTCAAGAATGAAGCCACCGACCCTCCCGGTGAGTGTTACAGTTCTTAAAGATGGTGTGTCCAGAGTTTGTTCCTTCAGATGTTCAGATGTGTCCGGAGTTTCTTCTTTCCAGTGGGTTTGTGGTCTTGCTTGACTTCAGGAGCCGAGCGGCAGACCTTAGCAGTGAGTGTTGCTGCTCTTAAAGGTGGTGCGTGCAGAGTTGTTTGTTCCTCCCGTGGGTCCACAGTCTTGCTGACTTCAGAAGTGAAGCCACAGACCTTTGCAGTAAGTGTTACAGCTCATAAAGGTAGTGCAGACCCAAAGAATGAGCAGCAGCAAGATTTATTGTGAACAGGGAAAGAACAAAGCATCCACAGCTTGGAAGGGGATGCCAGCCGGTTGCTGCTGCTGGCTCTGGTGGCCAGCTTTTTTTCCCTTATTTGGCCACACCCACATCCTGCTGATTGGTCCATCTTACAGAACTTTGATTAGTCCATTTTACAGAGTACTGATTGGTGCATTTTTACAGAGTGCTGATTAGTGTATTTACAAACCTTTAGCTAGACACAGAGCACTGATTGGTGTGTTTACAATCCTTTAGCTAGGCCCAAAGGTTCACCAGGTCCCCACCCAACCCAGAACCCCTGTCGGTTTCACCTCTCAGGTGGATCACTTGATGTCAGGAGTGCAATACTAGCCCTGTCAACATGGTGAAACCCTGTCTTTACTAAAAATGAGAAGTGAAGCCAGCAGGACTTCCTGGGTCGAGTGGGGACTTGGACAACTTTTCTGTCTTACAAGAGGTTTGTAAAATGCACCAATCAGTGCTCTGTAAAACGCACCAATCAGCGCTCTGCAGCTAGCTAGAGGTTTGTAAAATGGACTAGTCAGCACACTGTAAAATGGACCAATCAGCACTCTGTAAAATGGACCAATCAGCAGGACATGGGTGGGGACAAATAAGGGAATAAAAGCTGGCTAACCCAACCAGCAGGGCAACCCACTTGGGTCCTCTTTCACACTGTGGAAGCTTTGTTCTTTCGCTCTTTACAATAAATCTTACTGCTGCTCACTCTGGGTCCGTGCCATCTTTAAGAGCTGTAACACTCACCACAGAGGTCCTCGGCTCCATTCTTGACGTCAGCAAGACCACAAACCCACTGGAAGGAACCAACTCCTGACACAAAAATACAAAAATTAGCTTGTGTGGTGGTGCATGCCTGTAATCCCAACTACTCACTAGGCTGATTCAGTAGAATCAATTGAAATTGGGAGGCAAAGGATGCAGTGAGCCAAGATCATCTCACTGCATTCCAGCCTGGCAATAGAGCAAGACCATGTCTCTCACATACACAAAAAAATTAAACTTGAAGATACGATTTTTCCATTAAAAATGCAGACATGAACACAAGGCAACAAGACATCAAAAAATAAGAAAACATGCCACCACCAAAATAATACAATTTTCTAGTCACTAACACCAAGAAAATGGAGATCTATAAATGCTTAATAAAGACTTCAAAAAATTGTTTTAAGGAAATTCAGCAAACTACAGGAAAATACAGAGAGATAATTCAATGAGACCAGAAAACAGTACACAAAGTTAAAAGTTTGAGATTGAAACAATAAAAAATAAATAAATAAAACAGATAATCTGCAGTTGCAACAATGAATAAATGAAAAATGTGACAGGGAGTGTCAATGGCAGAATTGATAAAGCAGAATAATCTGTAAATTTAAACACATATTTGAAAATGTGTGGTCAGAGGAGAAAAATGAAGAAAGATTAAAAAGAAATGAAGCCTACAGCATTTACTATACAGCATCCTGAAAGTTAACATCTACATTGTGAAATTTCAGAATGATAAGAAGGAAATAAGGGACCTAAAATTTATTACAATAAGTGATGGCTAAAAACTTCCCAAATCTGTGGAAAGCTATAAAGTTCAGGCATGGAAATCTTAAAATTACTCTATTAGAATCTTGAAAGTATTCAATTAGACTCAACCCAAGCAGATCAAACCCATTCTGTCCAAGGATCAACTGTGTGTGTGTGTGTGTGTGTGTGCGTGCACGTGCATGCATACACACCTACCTACATCTACATACAAATATGACACATATATACATACACATATACACACATATAAACATGTATATAGTCCATATATGTATATATAATGGAATATAAAAAAGATGAAAATCTTTTCATGTGGATGAAACTTAATGACATTATGCAAATTGAAATAAGCCAGTCAAAACCAGACAAATATTTCCTGATCTCACAAGAGTATTAAATCTAAAGCTTGAACTATGAAATACAGAGTAGAATGGTGGTTACCTGGCATTAGGGAGGGATGAGGAGATATCAGTCAAAAGTACAAAGTATCGCCTGGCGGGGTGGCTCATGCCTGTAATCTCAGCACTTTGGGAGGCCGAAGTGGGTGGATCATGAGGTCAGGAGATCGAGATTATCCTGGCCAACATGGTGAAACCCCATCTCCACACACACAAAAATTAGCCGGGCATGGTGGCGGGTGCCTGTAGTCCCAAATAGTTGGGAGGCTGAGGCAGGGGAATCGCTTGAACCCGGGTGGTGGAGGTTGCAGTGAGTCGAGATCGCACCACTGCACTCCAGCCTGGCGACAGAGCAAGACTCCATTTCAAAAACAGAAAAAAAAAAAAAAAAAAAAAAAGACAGAAAAAAAAGTGTCAGCCATAAAATACCAGATCAGTCATACAGGAGGAATAAATTTTGGAGATATATTGTATACTATGATGACTAAAGTTAATAATAATGTATTCTATACTTGGAAACTGCTAACAGAGTGCATCTTAAATGCTCTTACCACAACAAAATCATAAGAATGCAAGGTGATGGATATGTTAATTACTTTGATGTAATCATTTAAAAATGTATACGTTTCAAAACATATTGCACACTATAAATAGATAAAACTTTTATTTGTCAATGATAGCTTAATAACACTGAGAACATTTGTTTAAATAATAAAATACATTTCATAAAGTCTACTCAGCCAATTAAATATGTTTAAAACTAAAATGTACACTTTTAAAATATTAAAATAAATAGTCTATACTTAAAAACATCATACCTATAGTGAAAATTGAAGAAAACATAAGGTAGGCTCATTGTTTTATATAATTTGACTACTTAATTTGAATTTTATTGTGCAAATATTGTAATACATTCCCTTTTATTTTATTTTTTATTTTCCACTCCACATTTTCCTCATTGTTATCTCTTCTTTCCATCTCACCTGGACAAGTTATGCTCATAATCTGATGTTTGTTTTTTCAAACAATGAAGTAAAGTATGACTCAAGATTTACCTTAATCTCTATTTTGTTTTTGTTTTTGTTTTGTTTTTAATTTACTAAATTATCTGAAAATATGCTATATATTTGTTTCAACTGCAATTCAGGCAGAGAACAAAGACCACAGCATCTATTTTAACAAAGATAATTTAATATTAATAACCATTAACTAAGCAGATAACATTGTGAATTTATCAAAAAAAAAAAAAAGGAGAGAGAGAGGGAGAATATTAGCATATTACAGAAGTAGCAAGAATTGAAATCAGCTAACACTCCTAAACCTAGGGAAACGAAGGAATTATGTTGAAATTGTCAAGGATTAAGATCTTAGAAGAGGAAATATATGGAAGGCAGTGTTGTCTGAGTTTGCAGGAAGGTCATTTGGAGCTGGGACCAGGCCTACAAAGAGATTTCCAGATGGATGATTCTGAAATCTCTGAGGGGGCTGAGCCTGATTTCTGAGTTTTAGCAAAACTCCAAATTATACTCAATTGTTGATACAAAAATGAACTCTGACACCAGGGGAAAAAAAAAAAAAGTAAAAATGTAGAAGAAAATCAACAGAAACATGGTGATATACAGTCAGCCAACAGGAGATAAATAAGAGGGATTAAGTTCCCTATTGACCAACTCAAGAGGGAGAGACCTGTAGAAAACCAGAAATGTAGTTTGTGGAGCAGCAGTCCTCAAATCATAAAGTAGACTGTAGAAGTTTCATTTTCGAGTTGAAAGACAAAATCGTAATAAATATTACCTTCTCTCTTTTTACATGCCCAACATCCATGAATATCTTTCCATTATAAAAACAAGCAAACAATTCTTTCCTTACTTCTGATTTATCTTTGGCAAGAAGAAATGAGAAACAGTATGCACAGCTGTAAGTTCCGAACTGTGAGGATTTCTTTCAACTTTCTTCTTCAGGAACACCTGTGAATGAGTCTGTAATGTTGCCAATTGTTCACATCTTGTTGGTACTAGAGAATAGTGCAGAACTGTGTGTAAAATATGCCACAATTATTTCCTCGTCTGCTGGTCATAATATCTTCCCCATGAGCCCATTAATGTCTACTGAGTGAAAGGATGTAAGCATCAGGAGTCAGTCTAGCCATCTGCTATGACCTTTCAGACCTACTCAAGCCCAAGCACTTCTATGCCAATGGTACCAATAATAAATTACTTCTACACATGATGAACCTTATGGTTTCGTTGATCAGATGGTACCCAGTTATTGTGGATCCCTTTACATTCCATGAATAGGCTTTCAGTTTTTTACCATGGCCCAAGAGTAAGTAAAGATCTTTTGCTCCAAAGAAAAATGGTTATCTGCAGAAGTGTGCATGGATTATTTCCAAAATCCTAAAAGTTTACACTGTGATCCTTTATTGGTACTTGCTAGAGGCTCCAGGTAGCATCCTTATTTGCTAAAGACACTTCAAGTAACATCGGATCTGCTGCTTCAGGCCTAGACTTTCTGCAAAGCCTTCTGTTGTTCTGTAAACTCCTGAAACCCCTAAGCATTCCTTGATAAATGAGTGAGGGATGTCCATTCGAATGTGGTATATATTGCCTATCCAATCTAAAAATAGCACATAGCGTACTGCTTTAATTTTAATTAGTTTTGTGAGATGTAGCATCTAGCTTCTAAATGATGTTGGTAGTCCTCTTACTGATTTATTTCCAAATGTATTAATGAAGGAAATGTTCTGTGGGTTCTCTAGATAGATTTAGTATAGAGGGTTCAGTCTATAAGTTACTTAATAAATCCACTTCAATATTCCTATCTTTCCAAGCCTTTGGTCTACTTCCTCTACATGATAACAGAAAAAATTCTGGCATCTGCACTCCATTTAACATATGCATCCATTGAATCCACGATTCAGGCAACCAACCAAATAAACCATTATGACTGCATGTAACTTCATGAGTAAACACTTTATATTCAGAATCATCAATAAGACATGCATCTATATTAAAAAATTTAATTAGATTTGGTACTATATTCCATCATCTTTGGGCTCTTATAATCCATTCCACACGTATTCCTCAGGATTCTGATGATATAAGTTCATAAAATCTTGCATTTATTTTGATGTAACTTATTTTATTTTGAGTAAAACCTTTAACTCCCCATACTCCCTCCACCCCAGACATGCTAATACCTGACTTTGTCATTCTGTCAACATGGAATGGTTGGAGTTTGTCTTGAAGATAATAGGCTTTCCCTTGGAAGGCAATTGCTCACAGTAAAGTTATCATAGAACCTTTAAGTGAAATAAAGTGAGTGTCCTGAGAATGGGTTAAATAAAGGAAGGCTGCTTTGAGTGACAAAAGTGGCTTCTAACAGCACAGAATTCTAGTTTCTTCCAAATCAGTCCTCTCACTTTCCTATGAGAGACTTAATAAGGCTGTAAATTCAACTGATACTGTAATTTTCAACCCACATAATATAATATTTAGTCAATTTCCAGCAATATTGGTCCAGAGGCTGTAAAATAAGAGACTCTTTTTGTTGATTTCGTAGGTTAATGATCTACACTTGTAAAAGAAAAACAAAATGTAAAAATCTTGCTCTTTGATTTTCACCTTATCAACAGATTTATTCCAATTTTATTTCTAAAGAAAAAAGTTTCATTTTGCCTTATTTTTGAGTTTCTTTTTATTTATATTTTCATTTATTTCTCTGTGAATACACAATTAAGTTTTATGGATAACACTACAAAAATAGGTAATATTAGGAACATAATTTCAACCAAATAGGGCAAAAATGTTTTACTAACCTTGTAAATTAGAAATCCAGATTTGGAAGGAGTTTAATTCCAGGATCCTAACAACAATTTCGTAGAACACTTTATTATTTTGTACACACAAAACTTGTATATCAAATAGACAACAATAAAGACAACCTTGTAATTTATCAGATTAGCAATATATAACTTGAATGGTGTCAAATACTGAGGGAAATTGAAAAAATGGGAACTCTCTTGTCCTGCTGAAGAGAATAGAAAGAATTCTAAAAAGTCCTTTTTGCATACATTTAAACATAAATAAAAATGTAAGGTTGATGAATTGGTATGTATGTTGTATCAGATAGTGTGTGATATTTTGGGTCTGTATATGAGTATAGAGTTACTGTTAGGATCTTTGGACAAAGATGAATACAAGCAAGTGGAATAAAATTTAAGGTAATTAAGTTATTTCAATAATATTTAATAGACGGGAAAATGTATAAATGAAGGATAAAATTAGTGGAGAAATGTACATACATATCAGTATATTTTGTACATATTACATTTATTAGGAAATATTCTCATTTACTTAAGAGTTCTACAAGAACTACATGTTTTAAAAGATCTCAATATTTAATAAAAACTCAAATAGACTAATGCTGGTTTTAATGTATTTGCATGGAGAGTCTTTGTTTTGAAGAGCAATTAATCCTCTCAAGTGCTTGAATTCCAAGAGAAAAGACCACACACATGTATTTAAAATGTCATAAGATTTTTTCTTTAGTATTTTTTTTTTTGCTTGTTTTCTACTATTTTGCTTTGTATTTCTTATCTCTTCCAAAAGGATAACAATGCTTTGGATGATGTCAAAATAAATATAGGTTCATGCAAAATTATATTAATATAAAAGCCCTGCAAGTTAATATCTCAAAATGGTATTACTTCTTGAAAATTATTAAGCTATCTGATATGACAGCATTTAAGTAAAGGGCAAACGGTTGTAAACATTAATTAACTTAAGCTAAAAAATGTAAGATTAAATCTGCAAGAATAAATATATTCAAATTAAACCTTGTATTTTGAGAATATTTGATCGTATTAATTATATGTTTTTAACAAAAGCTGAACAGAAACTCATTTTAATTTTTATTTCAGATCTTGAAAAGTTTGTGGAAGACTAGTCACAAAGAATTTTGTTTCCTCTTATAGATCTCAAAAAATGAAAGTTCATTTTATACACGAAATTCACATAATTCACAGCAAGAATATTACTTGGTCAATAATAAACAAAATGTAGGTGAGCAGCTATAAGGTTATGATAATTTGCTTACATCATTTGTAATTATATTCCCTATGTTGTTCTAGATTTTTTGTTAGTGTTACACCAGAGGTTTATAAATTGATTATATCTACTTCATTCAAAATAACATTATGGAAAATACTTGTGTATATTAAAGGAAGTATAAAATAGGAGGTTTGTAATATACAATATCTTTTCATTAAAAACCTAAAACATGATTTAAAGGTGAATTTGAATTAATAAAATATACAATACATATGAATGAATTTAACCAAATAGATAGAGAAACTTTACGAATCTAAATGTAAGTCCATTGTTTTCCCCTGATAGTGCCCTGCTGGGGAGACTGAGTGTTCTGTACCAGGGGGAATTCCCCACAGCCAGCACAGCGACAGGGGCAGATCATGGCCAGACTGCTTCTTTAGGTGGGACCTGGATATATCCCTTCTCACTGGGTGATGCTTCCCAGCAGGAATTTCAGCAACTCCAGCCAGGGCTTTAGGGAGAGAACTCTGATCTCCCTGGGATGGAGGCCCAGTGGGGGTAGGGGTGGGGGCAACTTCAGTCTCCTGTTCAACGGACTTAGTTGCTCCTGCCCATTGGCTCTGAGGAGTCCAGGAAGCAAGTGGGATTCCCCACAGCACAGTGCACCTGCTTCACCAAGGGGCAGCCAGACTACTTCTTCAAGCAGGTCCCTGATCCTGTGCCTCCTGGTTGGGTGAGACTCTCCAACAGGGGTCAGCAGATACCTCATACAGGAGAGTGTCCAAAGTCATCACCTTGGTGCCCCTCTGGGGCAGAACTACCAGAGGAAGGAGCAGGCAGCCATCTTTGCTGTTCTCCAGTCTCCACCTGTGATACCTCCAGGTGCAGGAAGGACCCTGGCAAATAAGGTCTGGAGTGGACCCCCAGCAAACCTCAACAACTCTGTGGAAGAGGGACCTGACTGTTAAAAGAAAAACAAATGAAAAGCAACAACAACAACAACAGCATCAACAAAAAAATGCCCCACCCAAAATCCATCCAAAGGTCAGCAGCCGCAAAGACCAAAGGTGGATAAACCCACGAACATGAGAAAAAAAAAAAAAAAAAATCAATGCAAACAACACTAAAAATTCAAAAGGCAGAGTGCCTCTTCTCCAAATTAATGCAACTCCTCTCCAGCAAGGGCACAGAACTGGGCTGAGGCTGATATGGATGAACTGACAGAAGTAGGCTTCAGAAGGTAGGTAATAACAAACTTCACTGAGCTAAAGAAGTATATTCTAACTTGATGCAAAGAAGATAAACCCATAATAAAACATTATGTGAGTTGCTAACCAGAATAACCAGTTTAGAGAGGAACATAAATGCCCTGATGGAGCTGAAAGACAAAACATGAGAACTTCACAATCCAACCAAAATTATCACTAGCTCAATAGACCAAGTAGAGGAGAGAATCTCAGAGCTTGAAGACCATCTTGTTGAAGTAAGACAGGCAGACAAAATTAGAGAAAAAAGAATAAAAAGGAATGAACAAAACCTCAGAAACTATAGGATTATGTAAAAAGACTGAACCTATGACTGATTGTAGTACCTGAAAGAGACATAGATAATGGAATCAAGTTGGAAAACCTACTTCAGGATATCATCTAGGAGAATTTTCCCAACCTAGCAAAACAGGCCAACATTCAAATTCAGGAAATGCAGAGTACTCCAGTAAGATACTCCATGAGCAGATCAACCTCAAGACACATAATCATCAGATTTTCCAAGGTTGAAATGAAGAAAAAAATGTTAAGTGCAGCCAGAGATAAAGGCCAGGTCCCCCAAAAGGGAAGACTATCAGATGAACAGCAGCCCTCTCAGTGGAAACCCTACAACTAAGAAGAGATTGGGGGTCAATATTCAACATTTTTAAAGAAAAGAATTTACAACGCAGAATTTCATATCCAGCCAAACTAAACTTCCTAAGCAAAGGGGAAATAAAACTCTTTTCAGATGAGCCAATGCTGAGGGAATTCATCACCACTAAGCTTGCCTTGCAAGAGCTCCCAAAGGAAGCACTGAATATGGAAAGGAAAACCATTACCAGCCACTACAAAAACACATTGAAGTATAGAGACCAATGACATTATGAAGCAACTACAATAACAAGTCTCCAAAACAGGCAGCCTAATGATGACAGGGTTAGATTCACACATAACGATATTAACTTTAAATGTAAATGGGCTAAATGCTCCAAGGAAAAGACACAGAATGGCAAGCTGGGTAAAGAGTCAAGGGCCATTGGTGTGCTGTATTCAAGACACCCATTCTACATGCAAAGACACACATAGGCTCAAAATAAAGGGATGAAGGAAAATTTAGCAAGCAAATAGAAAGCAGTTAAAAGCAGGGATTGCAATGCTAGTTTCTGACAAAACAGGCTTCACACCAACAAAGATAAAAAAGACAAAGAAGGGCATTAAATAATGGTAAATGTTTCAATTCAGCAAGAAGAGCTAACTATCCTAAATATATATGCACCCAATACAGGAGCACCCAAATTCATAAAACAAGTTCTTAGAGTCCTACAGAGAGACTTAGACTCCAGTACAATAATAGTGGGAGACTTTAACACCTCACTGTAAATGTTAGACACATCATCGAGACAGATAATTAATAGATATTCAGGACTTGAACTCACCTCTGAATGAAGTGGGCCTAATAGACATCTACAGAACTCTCCATCCAAAAGCAATGGAATATACATTTTTCTCAGCACCACCAGGCACTTACTCTAAAATCGATCACATAATTGGCAGTAAAACACTCCTCAGCAAATGCAAAATAACTTAATTCATAACAAATGATCTCTCAGACCACAGCACAATAAAATTAAACTCAATATTAAGACATTGACTCAAAACCACACAATTACATGGAAATTGAACAATCTGCTCCTTAATGACTTGTGGGTAAATAATAACATTAAGGCAGAAATCAAGACATCCTTTGGAAGCAAAGAGAACAAAGAGACAATATACAAGAATCTCTGGGATGCAGATAAAGCAGTGATAAGAAAGAAATTTACAGCACTAAATGCCCACATCGAAAAGCTAGAAAGATCTCAAATGGACAACCTAACAGCACAACTAAAAGAATGACAGAACCAAGAGCGAACAAACCCCAAATCTAGAAGAAGATAAGAAATAACCAAGATCACAGCAGAACTGAAGGAGATAGGGACACAAAAAACTCTTAAGAAAATCAATGAGTCTAAAAGCTGGGTTCTTGAAAAAAATAATAAAATAGATAGACTTCTAGCTAGATTAATAAAGAAGAAAGGAGAGAAGAATCAATAGACATAATTTAAAATGATAAATGATAAAGGGGATATCACCACTGACCCCATAGAAATAGAGATAACCATCAGAGAATACTATAAACACCTCTATGCAAATAAACTAGAAAATCCAGAAAAAAATGCATAAATTCCTGTACACATACACCCTCCCAAGATTGAACCAGGAAGAAGTTGAATCTTCGAATAGACCAGTAATGAATTTTGAAATTAAGGCAGTAATAAATAGCCTAACAACCAAAAATAACAACCACAAAAAGCCCTGGGCCGGATGAATTTACAGCTGAATTTTACCAGGTGTAAAATTCAAAGAGGAACTGGTACTATTTCTTCAGAAATTATTCCAAACAACAGAAAATGAGGGATTCCTCCTTAATTCATTTTATGAAGCCAGCATCATCTTGTTACCAAAACCTGGCAGAAACACAACAAAAGAAAACTTCAGGCCAATATTTCCGATGAACATTGATGCAAAAATCCTCAATAAACTACTGGCAAAATGAATCCAGCATCACATTAAAAAGCTCATCCACCACGATCAAGACAGCTTCATCCCCAGGATGCAAGGCTGGTTCAACATATGCAATTCAACAAACATAGTTCATCACATAAACAGGTCTAAGGACAAAAAACCACATGATTATCCAAATAGATGCCGAAAAGATCTTCCATAAAATTTAACATCCCTTCATGCTAAATACTCTCATTAAAGTAGGTATTAATGGAACATACCTCAAAATAATAAGAGCTGTTTATGACAAACCCACAGCTAATATTATACTGAATGGGCAAAAGCTGGAAGCATTACCCTTGAAAACTCACGTAAGACAAGGATACCCTCTCTCACCTCTGCTATTTAACATAGTATTGGAAGTTCTGGCTAGGGCAATCAGGCTAGAGAAAGAAATAAAGCGTATTCAAATAGGAAGAGAGAAAAATTGTGTTTGTTTGCAGATGACATGTTTCTATATCTAGAAAACCCCATCATCTCAGCCCAAAAGTTTATTAAGCTTATAAGCAAGATCAACAAAGTCTCAGGATACAAAATTGATGTACAAAAATCTCAAGCATTCCTATAAACCTACAACAGATAAGCAAAGAACCAAATCATGAATGAACTCCATTCACAGTTGCTACAAAGAAAATAAAATACCTAGAAATACAGCTAACAAGAGAAGTGAGAAAACTCTTCAAAGACAACTACAAACCACTGTTCAAGGAAATCAGAGAGAACACAAACAAATGGAAAAACAGTCCATGCTCATGGGTAGGAAGAATCAATATCGTGAAAATGGCCATACTGCCTCAAGTAATTTATAGATTCAATGCTATTCCCATTAAACTACAAGTGACATTCTTCACAGAATTAGAAAAAAAGTACTTTAAAATTCATATGGAACCAAAAAAGAGCCCATAGAGTCAAGACAAATCAAGGAAAAGGAACAAAGCTGGAGGCATCATGGTACCTGACTTTAGACTATGCTACAAAGCTACAGTAACCAAAACAGTGTGGTCCTGCTACAAAAACAGACACGTAGATCAATGGAACAGAGTAGAAGATTCAGAAAAAATACTGCACATCTACAGCCATCAGATCTTCAATGAACCTGACAAAAACAAGCAATGAGGAAGGGATTTCCTATTTATTAAATGATACTGGAAGAAGTGGCTAGCTGTATGCACAAAACTGAAACTGGACCCCTTTCTTATACCTTATACAAAAATTAACTCAAGATGGATTACAGACTTAAATGTAAAACCCCAAATCATAAAAACCCTAGAAGATAATCTAAGCAATAGCGTTCAAGACACAGGCACAGGGAAAGATTTCATGATGAAAGCATCAAAAGCAACTGTAACAAAAGCAAAAATTGACAAATGAGATCTAATTAAACTAAAGAGCTTTGACATAGCAAAAGAAACTATCATCAGAGTGAACAAGCAAACTACAAAATGGGAGAAAATTTTTGGAACCTATCCATTTGACAAAGGTCTAATATCCAGAGTCTCCAAGGAACTTAAACAAATTTAAATAAAACAAACAAACAAAAAAGAACAACTCCATTAAAAAAAGTTGATTAAGGACATAAACAGACACTTCTCAAAAGCAGATATATTTGTGGCCAACCAATAAATGAAAAACCTCAACATCACTGATCATTAGAGAAATGCAAATCAAAACCACAATGAGATACCATCTCACATCCATCAGAATGGCAATTACTAAATATTCAAGAAACAACAGATACTGGTGAGTCAGTGGAGAGATAGGAATGCTTTTAAGGCCGGGCGCGGTGGCTCAAGCTTGTAATCCCAGCACTTTGGGAGGCCGAGACAGGCGGATCACGAGGTCAGGAGATCGAGACCATCCTGGCTGACACTGTGAAACCCCGTCTCTACTAAAAAAAAAATACAAAAAACTAGCCGGGCGAGGTGGCGGGTGCCTGTAGTCCCAGCTACTCGGGAGGCTGAGGCAGGAGAATGGCGTGAACCCGGGAGGCGGAGCTTGCAGTGAGCTGAGATCTGGCCACTGCACTCCAGCCTGGGCGGCAGAGCGAGACTCCGTCTCAAAAAAAAAAAAAAAAAAAAAGGAATGCTTTTAGACTTTTGGTGGGAATGTAAATTAGTTCAATCATTGTTGAAGACACTGTGGCCATTCTCAAAGACCTAGATTCAGAAATTCCATTTGACCCAGCAATCCCATTACTGGGTATATACCCAGAGGAATATACATTATTCTATTATAAAGATGCATACATTATTCTATTATAAAGAGCATGCATGTATATGCATGCTCATCACAGCATGATTCACAATAGCAAAGACATGGAATCAACCTAAATGACCATCAATAATAGGATAAAGAAAATGTGGTACATATATACCATGAAATACTATGCAGCCATAAAAGGAAAGACATCATGTCCTTTGCAGGGACATGGATGGAGCTGGAAGACATTATCCTCAGCAAACTAACACAGGAACAAAAAATCAAATACCACATGTTCTCACCCACAGTGGGAGCTGAACATTGAGAACACACGGACACAGGGAGTGGAACAATACACACTGGGGTCTTTTTGCAGGGGTTGGCAGGAGGGAGAGCATCAGGAATAAGAGCTAATGTATGCTGGGCTTAATACTTAGGTTATTGGTTGATAGGTGCAGCAAACCACCATGGCAAATATTTACCTATGTAACAAATCTGCACATCTTAGGCATGTACCCAGGAACTCAAAATAATTTAAAAAGACAGAAAAAATTTAGAAATTAAGAAGGAAGGAAGGAAGGAAGGAACGGAGGGAGGGAAGGGGAGGAGAGGGGAGGGGTGGGGAGGGGAGAGACTCATGAAGAAATATCACCCATTACAACAAATCACCCAGGAACAGAACCTTAATATAAAAATGTTATTGGATCATCTGGCCTCCCTTTTGCTCTTCTGATCTTCCTTCTGCCCTTTGGTAACCACACTAGGTCAGATATTTTTGTGTGTGGTTGGACAAAAAGAATCTAAATATAGAGCCTCACAAACAACAGATATATGTAAAATGCATATATAAATAACATAAAAGGTTCACTGATGATTAGCTTTGACTCTTCTAATTTGACAGACTTTATGATGATTCTATTTTGAAGCAGAACTTTATCAGTATTTGCTGTGGGTCAACAGTTTTTTTCCCATACTTCTCTACCTCAAAATTTTATCCTTCCTGTTTAAATCATTTATAACTGGATTGAATGGGAGTGAAAATCTAGATTATATGAGACAACATCAAATATACAATTGAAAAATGTATGAGAATGGTTAAATAACGATTTAAGAAAAAGTAATGTTATTAAATAATTGATGTTTACTTGAAAACACGTTACAATCAAAATTGTGCAAAATGATTGCAGAAAAGCACCACTAGTGTCATATGTGTAGATTTGAAATAGGGTTTTTCGTTTGTAGAAAAACTATGAAATCGAATAATAATTGAATACAGACAGTCCCCAAAACTCTCTTTCTACAACTTAGATTTTGCTTTGCATACTGGCCAATGTTCAATAGAAAGTGCTTAGGGTGGAAGAGGGCCAGAGACAGCTGCAACTGTGTAACAATTAAAGCAGAGAGGTGGCCTTGCTAAAATAAGGAGACTGAAATCTAGTAGAGGGAGTGAGTTAATTCACACATGTGGAGCCAGTTCTCTATTAAATTACCGAAAGGAGAGAGGAGATAAGCCTACAGTATCAACCATATTTGTCTGTCCTTATTAAAATTTTGTCAAATGCATCAAATACTTAAATGTAAAGAAGAAGAACATACACCCAAAGGAACTGAAATAAAGATAAGTAACTTTTTGTAAGCTCTCGGGGTAAGACAGGATCTCGTGATTACAACACATTAGGTATATAATTAGGTGAAAAAGCAGATGCTAGGTAAACATGTGCCTTATTTATTAGATGAAATATTGCTAAGGTATAATGAAAATTGTAATGATATTATATTTTGGGGTCCTTTTCTCTGTTTTACATAATTGCCTATGACTAGTATTTTTCTTGTAATTGTGGAAATAAAATAGGCAGTGCTTTTTGTATGTTTAAATTTAAGGGCCATTTCAAAATTTCTTGTCCTGTATTTTTTCCAAACTTTCAGAGGACAAATAATTCTCATGTTACATATATGAAGCATAAATTTAAACATAAAAAATGGTCATGACATTCCAAAAGTGGTAATTGCAAAGGAAAGAAAAAATAGAAGCAATATAATTTGGCATAGGGAATCTATTATTTCGGAATCAGCCCAGTACAAATTGGAATGGTACTTGTTCTTTGAAAGATTGTCCCTGTTTCTTCTCACTCCAGCCATACGAGAGCCATATGGTTCTAATTTTCTTCAGATATTTTGTTAAATGTCACCTTATCGGGAAAGCCTTTCCTTACCACCCTATACTGCACATCACATCACTCTCTCATTCTTCATGCTTTATTCTGCTTTATTTTCATGATAACATATCACAACTTGACATATTCATTCTATTTGCTTATTGCCTCTGTATGCCACTCAATTTTAAATAAGAGCAGAGTTTGTGTGCTTTATTAGCTGTTTTATCCTCAATGAGTAGAAGAGTGCAATGGATGTGATAGGAGCTTAACTAATGTTATCAAATGATTAAATGAATATGAAAATGGTATGCACACTTATCACATTTTAGTTTAGGAGCTGTCATATGAATCTTTTAAAGGCTTTACAAGGTCTTCCTCACCTTGCTTATAAAGAAGGGCCATTGAGTCTTACTATGGCAAGAGGGTCACATGCAAAGTTGCAGAACATTGCCAGCTCTATTTCCAGTAACATGGTAAGTATAGTTTAAAATGAGATTGAAACAAAAACAAAGAACCAAAGATAAGACATTAATATGAGGAAGTTCAAGTCAGAATTGAGATTCTAATGCCAATAATACTTAAATCTGAGCTGCATGTGTCCTTGTCATGGTTTATTTATGGTTTCTGTCATTTTCAACTAAAATTCATGACTGATTCTACTATAATTATATAACAAGTTGTAATAATGCAAAACTACAAGGCTTCAAATAATTTTTAGTAGATTTGAAAAATGAAAATTAAGTAAAATTTTTAGCTGATAACATTTTCTCGATTGAAGAAATAATGGAAGAATACTGCGTTTCAAGAGACAAAATTATCATTACAGTATGAAATTTGATTCTAATACCAACTTGTATCTCTTCAATATTAGTGAAAGAGTATAACCTCAAAGCAATCTGGTCTAAAATTGTAGTAAACGTTCTCATTTCTTCTGAACTAGATTCGTGTAAAACACATGGGGAGAACTCAGAAAATGTTACCTATCATTATTTCTAGAGTTTTTTTTCACACTCTGTCAATGTAGTTCTTCAAATATAATATGAGATTGTTGAAACTTTACTTAACTTCAAAACATTGCTTGTTTTTAATTTGCTTTACAAGATATCAGCTATTAAAGTTATTCTTAGAAGAAATGTCTGTATGATGTTACTTCTCTCTACTTCAATTTCTAATCTGAATATAGAATACTGAGTAGATGTGCTCTCTCTAAAAGGTGTAAGAGCAAAGATATTTCACATTATTTATGATGAATGATGTTTTCCTCATAAAATCCTAGGTGAAATGCATTTATTGATCGCACTAAGGTACTTTGTGGAACTATTAAACCATTAAAGATCCCAATTATCAGCAATAAATGCAGAGATTTTCTGATTGCATATTTAATGATAACTGCACTTTACTCATCAAGACACCTCTTATAATTAAACTAATAATCCTTCTAATTACAGATATTTGATTTACCTTTTGCTATGGTTTGAATGTGTTGCCTCCAAATTTCAGGTGTTGCTAGTGAGATAGTATTAAGAGGTGGGGCCTGTAAGAGATGATCAGGCTGTGAGGGATCCTCCCTGATGAATGGGATAAGGCCATTACAAAAAACACAAACAAACAAAAGACTTCTTGCTCTTCCACCTTCCATGATTTGAGGACCCAATGTTCCTCCTCTCTGAGGATGCAGCCCTTACCAGCCAACTGAAGCTGCTGGTGCCTTGATCTTGCATTTCCCGGTCTCTAGAACTATGATAAATAAAGCTTTATTCCTTATAATGACCCAGTCTCAAGTATTCTGCTATAGCAGCACAAATGTACTAACGCACCTTTTAACTTAGTACTTTACAGAGTATGGCACACAGTAGGCATTTGGGAAATATTTCTTAAGAACACCTTTGGACTGACTAATCATCATTAAGAAACTAAACATGTTTATGAAAACTTAATGTTAGGGTAGTTTTTCGATTTATAAAAAAAAAATTAAAGTTGGCACACATTGCTTCCATATAACCCATACTCAATTTCCCCTATTATTAACATCTTACGTTAGCATGGTTCCCTTGTTACAATTAATGAACCAATACTGATACATTATTATTTGCTAAATTCCATACTTAATTCATATTTTCTTCCTTTTTACCTAATGTTGTTTTCCATTTGAGTATCCCATTCCGAATAACACATTTAATTTAACCATCCTGCCTTCTTAGGCTCCACTAGGCTTTGACAGTTTCTCAAACTTTCCTTGTTTTTGGTGACCGTAAGTTTTAAGAAGTACTGGCTGGATATTTTGCAAAATCTTCTTCTATTAGAATGTTTCTCATGATTACACTGGGTTTTGTGTTTTGGGAAGAGGACCACAGAGGTTAAGTACCATTTTCATCTAATCATATCCAGGGTACCTACTATAAACACGACTCACCACCTCTGATGTTAACCTTGATCACCTGGCTAAGGTAGTGTTTGTCACATATCTTCACATTTCTGTAAAGTTACTTATTTTCCCTACTCTACATAATATTCTTTTAGGGAGAAGTCACTATATGCAGCCTACCTGTAAGGAATGAGGAGGTATTCTCCACCTCCTTGAAGGTGAAAATATCTACAGAAATTACATAGATTTTGTTCCACAAGAAATGTTTCTATTTATTCCCATTTATTTATTTAATCATTGATTTGTATCTGTATTAATACAAAAATATTTTTAATATATTGGGTTACAGCCTAATGCAAATTAATTTATTTTGCTGCTCAAATTGTTCTACCTTTGGACAGTGACAGCTCTTTTTTTTTTTTTTTTTTTTGAGACGGAGTCTCGCTCTGTAGCCCAGGCTGGAGTGCAGTGGCCAGATCTCAGCTCACTGCAAGCTCCGCCTCCCGGGTTCACGCCATTCTCCGGCCTCAGCCTCCCGAGTAGCTGGGACTACAGGCGCCTGCCACCTCGCCCGGCTAGTTTTTGTATTTCTTAGTAGAGACGGGGTTTCACCGTGTTAGCCAGGATGGTCTCGATCTCCTGACCTCGTGATCCGCCCGTCTCGGCCTCCCAAAGTGCTGGGATTACAGGCTTGAGCCACCGCGCCCGGCCTATATCACTGTTTTTACGGAAAGTAGGATGGCAAAGTTAGAAGTGTGGGCAAAGTATCAGATTGTTAGGATATACTCTACCTCCATCTCAGTCTCCTCCTCTGAGAAATACAGTGAATGAGACAAAATTTCTCATGAAATATTTTCAGGATTGAATACCATTACACATGTAAAGCAATAAGCACTGTCCCAGTATTGTAAACATTTTTTTATATGACTATGATTTTCATTTTATTTCCTATCCAGAGGACAAGAAAAAAACTATACTTTGAGGAAACCAGGTAGGCACTTGATACTGGAAGTGCTATACACACCAAATTAGAAGTCTCCGAAAGGGTGGTAAGAAAATTGATCAAAGANCCCGTCTCGGCCTCCCAAAGTGCTGGGATTACAGGCTTGAGCCACCGCGCCCGGCCCAGTGACAGCTCTTTCATTTGGTTCCTGTGTCATTTCCACATGCCCCCATCATCGTTTGTTTAGGTGTGCATGTGTTTGTTTCCTTTTTAGCATTTCCTTATTTCCAGTACTAGTAGTGCCCAAGTACATCTTATATATTTACTGTCCCAAACTATTTCTCCAAGGAATACTGATTCCCTTGATTGAAGAATGCTATTATAAACCATACAGAGGCACCAGTGTTCCCATCAGTACTAAAGTGTTGTTGCCATTAGGCATTCTCGAGTGACATGAATAGAATTTATTTATTTGACTACTAAAATGTGTATACACACTTCTATAAACATATCTGTATGTAAGCATCGGAATCTATATTAAGCAAAATATGAGTGCATACTGATATCTTCACCTCTAATCCACTGACACATTTATTAGTCTAGCCTCATTACCTTGTTCCTCTCCAACTGTGAGAAACCTGGCTCCAGCCTTCTGCCGTCCAGTCATTAAAACGTCCAGTTTCAGTATAAATGCAAAATAGTATCAGAATCATTTTCCAATGTCACTATGGGAAATTAATTCCACAACTAGACTACATTTTTATGTATACTTCCTTTTGCCTTTAGTCTTACAGAGTCCACTTTCTTCCAGTGTTACTTAGATCTGCAACTTTTTCCCCCAGCCTCATTTAGTGAGATTGCTTCAAACATTTGCAATACAGCTAGATTGTTTTTGTCACAAAACAATTGATAACATAACAATAATTGTTATTTCATCCTGGAATATCCCAAACTTCTAAATGTTTTTTATTTTCAAACTTGTACACAGTAAGTTTCATTCTTTATGCTGTTATATTCAATGGGTTTTGGCAATGCGGTGTGATGTATCCACCATTACAATAGTATAGAGAATAGTTTTATGACACTTAAAAATCCCATGCCTCACCTATTCAACTCCCCTCCTTGGAATCTCCCTATCATCATCCATTTTGAGCATATCTGTAATTTTGTCTTTTTTAGAATATTACATAATTTGAATGAGAAAATATGTAGCTTTTTCAATCTTGACTCTTAACATAGGAATATACATTTACGATTGGGCTGTCTTTTTATGGCTTGGTAGTTAATTCCTTTTAATTTGACTAATATCCCCCTGAAGAGATGTAACACAGTTTGTTTACCCATTCCCCTATTGAAGGACAGGTTGGGGGTTTCCATTCTGACAATTATAAAAAAGCTGTGTGCAGATTTTTGAGAACACATATAATTTTAAATCTACTGAGTATTTAGAAGCACAATTGTTAGATCAAATGATAGGTCTACGTTTAGTTTTGAATAACTATCCAACTGTTTTCAAAGTGACTATACTATTTTTGAATTCCGACCAGGAGTGAATGAGAGTCCTGTTGCCCTGGATGCCCTCCAGCAATTAGCATTGTCAGTTCTGTAATTTTTTGTTATTTAAATAAGTGTGCAGTGGTATCTCACAGTGGTTTTAATTTGTATTTCCCTAATGATAATTGATATTGAGCATTTTTATACGCTTGTTTTCCATTTGTATATCTTTTTTGGTGAGGTGGGTGTCTGTTCAGATCTTTTGTTCTTTTTTTAATTATGTTATTCTTTGTTGCAATTTAAGAGTTCTTGATGTAAACAAGTCCTTCATTGACAGTTTTGCAAATGTTTTATCTTCATCTTCACTGACTTTTTTATTCCATTGACATTGTCTTTCACAGGGCAGAAAATTTCCATTTTAATGAAATCTAAATTATCAATTTTTCTTTTATGAATCATGTTACTGGTGTTAAATCTGGAAATGCATAACCAAACCAAAGGTCATGTAACTTGTCTACTATTTTTAAAGAAATTTTATGATTTTACACTTCATATTTATAATTGTGATCCATTTTGAATTGTTTTTGGGTGTGAAGTAAGCCATTTTCTAAATGTGTTGGTGTGTGTGTATATCCACACGTACATACATACAAACGCTTCAGTTCTATTTATTAAAAAGACTATCAATTTCTCCCTGGCATTACCATTTCTCTTTTGTCAGCAATCAGCTGACATATTTTTATGGGCCTATTTCCTAGCTATTTATTCTGTTTGATTGATATTCTGTTTGTTTGTACTATGCTGACTTTATTACTGAAGTTTCATACTAAATCTTGATATAAAGTGGTGTTAGTCTTACAATTGTTTTTCCTTTTCAACGTTTTCTTTGTTATTCATTTTTCTTCCCATATTAATTTTTAAATCAGTATTTCAAGTCTGCAAATTAGCTTTCATAATTTTGGTTGGATATGCACTGAATTAATAACATTGGGACAAATGGACATCTGTACAATTTTGAGTCTTCCAATTCATATACTTGGAGTCTACATCTACTTATTCATTTCTTTAGATTTTCTTTGATTTTTTAACTGCAAATTTATAGTTTTCCACATACATGTTTTGTCTTTATTTTCTTAGATTTATATCTAACTTTTTATGTCTTTTTTGTGCTATTGTCAATGTAATTACTAACACTTTGCATTTGAATTGCTCATTGTTCATATATAGGAAACTAGTTAATTTTTGTATATTAACCTTGCATCATATGACCTTGCTATAGTCATTTAATACTTCCAGGATTTTATTTGTTGATTTTCAGATTTTTCTACATATACAATCTTCTCATAGGCAAATAGAGACATTTATTTTTCTTTCCAATATGTATAAGTATTTATCCTGTGATTATTGCACTAGGTGATATTTCCAGTCAATGAGGAATAGGAATGCCAAGAGAAGACACAAATAGAGAGTTTTAATTTTTCTTTCCTATATGTACAGCTATGTATCCTGTAATTATTGCACTAGATGACATTTCCAGGAAATGAGGAATAGCAATGCTAAGAGAAGACAGCCTTGTCTTTTTTTCTGATCTTAGGATGAAAATATTGTTACTCTTCATAAAGTATGATATTAACTATAATTTTTGTAGGTACTACTTACAAGTTGAGAGGATCTGTTTGAATACTGGATTGTGGAGAGTATTTATTACAAATGGATGCTGGATTTTGACAAATTGTTTTTATGCATCAATTTAGATTTCTTCTTTAATAAGTTGGTATAATGAATCACATTGATTATTCTTTTAATGTTGAAACATCCTTGCATATCTGGCACAAATCACACTATGTCATGGTATGTAAATCATTTTTATACATTGTTAAACTTCATTTGCTAATATTTTGTTGAGAATTTTTTATTTATATCATTGAGAGACACTTGTCTATAGTTTTTCTTTCTTCTGATGTCTCTATTTGGTTTTTATATTAATGTAATGTTTAGCTGAGAATTAATTACAAAGTGTCCCCCCATTTCAAACTTTTGCACAAAATCGTGGAGAACTATTATAATTTATTCCCTTTTTTTGGTAGAATTGTCAGCAAACTATCTGTTTGTGCTTTTATTCTGGGAGGATACAAACTACTGACCGGATTAATAGATACAGGGAAATTTAGATTACCTATTTGTCCTCTATGTCTTGGTATAGAGAATCTTTTAAGGAACATGTGCATGTCATCTATATTGTCAAACTTGTTGGCATAGAATTGTTCATAGCAATCCTTCATTATCTTTGTAATATCCATGGGTTTAGAGTTGTGAAATGGTAGTACTCACCAGTAAAGCATTTAGAACTTTGGTTTTCCTTTTGCAAATGCTTTTCATTAAAACATAATTAATTTCTTTAATACATTTAAGTGTATTTAAGTCATCCTTTTCTTTGACAAACATACAAGAAACTTTGGCATTTTCAGCTTCTCAAAAGTTTTGTCTATTTCATCTAACTTATTTAATACATTGACAAATATGTTATAAATATTTTCCTGTTTTATTTTTATACTTGTAGAATCTCTGGTAAGGTCTCACCTACAATTTTTTTTTTTTTTTTTTTTTTTTTACTTTTATTTTAGGTTCAGGGATACATGTTCATTTTTGTTATATAGGTAAATTGCATGTTGGGAAAGTTTGGTGCACAGATTACTTTGTCACCCAGGTAACAATTATAACATCTGATAGGTAGTTTTTTGACCTCACCCTTATCCTTCCTCCACCCTCTAGTAGGCCCCAGTGACTGTTGTTCCTTTCTTTGTGTCCATATGTAGTCAAATTTTAACTCCCACTTATAAATGTGAAGATACGGTATTAGATTTTCTGTTCCTCTGTTACTTTGTGATATAGTTTGGCTGTGTCCACATCCAAATCTCATTTTGAATTGGAGCTCCCGAAATTCCCATGTATCATGGGAAAAACCCAGTGGGAGGTGATTGAATTATGGGAGTAGAGCTAGTGAATGAGTCTCACAAGATCTGATGGTTTTAAAAATGGGAGTTTCTCTGCACAGTCTCTCTCTTTGCTTGACACTATCCATGTAAGACGTGAATTGCTCCTCCTTGCCTTCCATCATGACTGTGAGGCTTCGCTGCCCATGTGGAACTGTAAGTCCATTAAACCACTTCCTTTGGTAAATTCCCCAGTCTTGGGTATGCCTTTATTAGCAGTGTTAATATGGACTAATATGGTAAATTTGTACCAGTACAGTGGGGCACTGCTGTAGATACCGAAAAGGTGGATGCAGCTTTGGAACTGAGTAACAGGCAGAGGCTGGAACAGTTTGAAGGGCTCAGAAGAAGACAGGAAAATGTGAGAAATGTTGGAACTTCCTAGAGATTTATTGCATGGCTTTGTCCAAAATGCTAATAGAGATACGGACAATAAAGTCCATGCTCAGGTAGTCTCAGGTGGAAATAAGGAACTCATTGGGAACTGGAGCGAAGGTGACCTTTGCTATGTTTTAGCAAAGAGACTGACAGCATTTTGTCCCTGTTCTAGAGTTTATGGAACTTTAAACTTGAGAGAAATGATTTAGGGTATCTGGCAGAAGAAATTTCTAAGCAGCAAAGCATTCAAGAGGTGACTTGGGGGCTGTTAAAGTCATTCAGTTTTATAAGGGAAGCAGAGTATAAAAGTTGGGAAAATGTGCAGCCTGACAATTTGATAGAAAAGAAAATCCCATTTACCGAGGAGAAATTCAAGCTGGCTGTAGAAATTTGCATAAGCAATGAAAAGCCAAATGTTAATCCCCAGGACAATGGGGAAAATGTCTCCAGGGCATATCAGAGGTCTTCAGAGCAGCCCCTCCCATTACAGACCCTGAGACTGAGGAGGAAAATATTGTTTTGTGAGCCAAGTGCGGGGACCCCGTGCTGTGTGTCACCTAGGGACTTGGTATCCTTCATCCCAGCTTCTCCAGCCATAACTGAAAGGGGCCAATATAGAGCTTGGGGCATGGCTTCAGAGGATGTAAGTCCCAGGCTTTGGCAACTTACACATTGTGATGAGCTTGTGAGTGCACAGCAGTCAAGAATTGAGGTTTGGAAACCTCTGCCTAGATTTCAGAGAATGTATGGAAACGCTTGTGTGTCCAGGCAGAAGTTTGCTACAGGGGCAGAATTCTCATGGAGAACTTCTGCTAGGGCAATGCAGAAGGGAAATGTGGGTCAGAGCCCCCACGCAGAGTCCATACTGGGGCACCACCTAGAGGAACTGTGAGAAGAGGGCCACCATCCTCCAGACACCAGAATGGTAGATCCACTAACAGCTTGCACTGTGTGCCTGGAAAAGCCATAGACACTCAATGCCAGCCCATGAAGACAGCCTGGAGGGAGGCTGCACCCTTCAAAGCCCCAGTGGTGGAGCTGCTGAAGACCACGGGGACCCACCTCTTGCATCAGCATGACCTGGATATGAAACATCGAGTCCAAGCAGATAATTTTGGAGCTTTAAGATTTGACTGCCTCTCTGGACTTTGGACTTACCTGGGGCCAGTAGCTTTTTTGTTTTGGCCAATTTCTCCCATTTGGAATGACTGTATTTACCCAATGCCTGTATCTGCATTGTAAATAGAAATTAACTAACTTGCTTTTGATATTACAGGCTCATAGGTGGAAAGGACTTGCCTTGTCTCAGATTTTGAAACTGATTGTGGACTTTTGACTTACTGTTGCAATGAGTTAAGAATTTGGGTGGCTGTTGAGAAGGCATGATTGTTTTTGGAATGTGAGGACATGACATTTGGGAAGGTCAGGTGAGAAATGATATGGTTTTGCTGTATCCCCACCCAAAAACTATCTTGGATTATAACCCCCATAATTCTTATGTGGCATGGTGGAAGGTGACCGAATTATGGGTGCCAGTATTTCCTGCATTGTTCTCATGATAGTGAATGAGCCTCACGAGATCTGATGGTTTTAAAAATGGTAGTTTCCCTGCACAATCTCTCTTTTTGCCTGCTGCCATCCATGTAAGATGTGACTTGCTCCTCCTTGCCTTCCACCCTGATTGTGAGGCTTCCCAAGCCATGTGGTACTATTAAGTCAATTAAACCTCTCTCTTTTATAAATTTCCCAGTCTTGGATATATCTCTATTAGTAGCATACATATAGACTAATACTCTTTGCTTACAATAATGATCTCCAATTCCTTCCATGTTGCTGCAAAGAACATGATCTCATTTCTTTTTATAGTTACATAGTATTCCATTGTATACATATACCGTATTTTCAAACCCTGTCTAACATTAATGGGCATTTAGGTTGATTCCATGTCTTTGCTAATGTGAATACTTCTGCAGTGAATATACATGTGCATGTGTCTTTGTGATGGAGCAACTTATATTTCTTTAAGTCTACACCCAACGATTGGATAGCTGGGTCAAACAGTAATTCTGTTTTAAGTTCCTTGAGAAATCTCCAACTGTTTTCCTCAATGGCTGAACAAATCAACATTCCCACCAGCAGTAGCCAGCATCTGCTATTTTTTGATTGTTTAATAATAGTCATTCTGACTGGTTTGAGTGTGTCTTTTGTGGTTTTTACTACATTTCTTTAATGATTAGTGATGTTGAGCATTTTTTTCATATGATTTTGGCCACATATAATGTCTTCTTTTGAAAAGGGTCTGTTGATGTCCTCTGCCCACTTTGTAAAGGAGTTGTTTTTTGCTTGTAAATATTTTCAAGTTCCTTATAGATTCTGAATATTAGTCCTTTGTCAGATGCATAGTTTGCCTATATTTTCTCCCATTCTGAAGGTTTTCTATTTACTCTGTTGATAGTTTCTTTTACTGTGCAGAAGCTCTAGTTTAATTAGATCCCATTTGTCAGTTTTATGCTTTTGTTGTGATTTCCTTTGGTATCTTTCTCATGAAATCTTTGCTTGTTCCTATGTTTGGGATGATATTTCCTTGGTTGTCTTTCAGGTTTTTTTATAGTTTTGGGTTTAAATTCAAGTCTTTAGGCCATCTTGAGTTGATTTTTATATATGGTATAAAGAAGGGGTCCAGATTCAATCCTCTGCGTATGGCTAGCCAGTTATCCCAGCACCATATATTGAATAGGATGTTCTTTCCCCATTGCTTATTTTTGTCAATTTTGTCAAAGATGAGATGATTGTAGGTGTGTGGATTTATTTTGGGATTATCTATTATATTTCATTGTTTTATGTGTCTGTTTTTGTATCGGTACTATGATGTTTTGGTTCCTGTAGCCTTGCAGTGTCGTTTGAGGTCCAGTAATGTGATGCCTCCAGCTTTGTTTTTTTAGCTTGTTTGCCTTGGCTATTCAGGCTCTCTTTTAGTTCCATATGGATTTTAAAATCGTAAAAAAGTTTATGATTTTTTTCTAATTCTTTAAAGAATATCATTTTAAGTTTGACAGGAATATCATTGAATCTGTAACGTTCTTTGTGAAATATGGCCATTTAAAAATTTTGATTATTTCTATCCATGAGCATGGAATGTTTTTCCATTTATTTGTGTCATCTCTGATTTATTTATGCTGAGTATTGTAATTCTTGTTGTAGAGGTGTTTCATCTCCTTGGTTAGCTGTATGTTTTTTTCTTTTTGTGGCAATCGTGAATGGGATTGTGTTCTTGATTTGACTCACAGCCAAACGTTGCTGAAGTTGTTTATCAGATCAAGGAGCTTTTGGATTTTTGCCTCTATGTTCATCAAGGATGCCAGCCTGAAATTTTCTTGTTTTGTTGTGTCCCTGCCAGGTTTTAGTGTCAGAATAATTCTGGCCTCATAGACTGAGTTATGGAGGAGTTTATTCCTCTCAATTTCTTGGAATAGTTTCAGTAGAAATGGTACTAGTTCTTTCATATACAGCTGGTAGACTACAGCTGGGAATCCTTCTGAACAATGGGGAAAATGTCTCCAGGGCATGTCAGCCCCTCACATCACAGGCCCAGAGGCCTAAGAGAAAAAAGTTGTTTTGTGAGCCAGGCCCAGGCTTGCCATGCTGTGTGCAGCCTACGGACTTGGTGCCCTGCATTCCAGCCACTCTAGCCATGGCTGAAAAGGGTCAACATAGAGCTTGGACTATGGCTTCAGAGGGTGCAAGCCTCAAGCCTTGGCAGCTTCCACTTGGTGTTGAGTCTACAAGTGCACAGAACTCAGGAATTGAGCTTTGGAAACCTCTGCCTAGATTTCAGAGAATGTATGGAAACACCTGGATGTCCAGGCAGAAGTTTACTGTAAGGGTGGGCTCTCATGGAGAACCTCTGTTAGGGCAGTGTGAAAGGGAAATGTGGGGTCAGAGCCCCCACACAGAGTCCCTACTGGGGCACTGCCTACTGAAGCTGTGAGAAGAGGACCATCATCCACCAGAGCCCAGAATGCTAGATCCACCAATAGCTTGCACTGTGCACCTGGAAAAGCCACAGACACTTGATGCCAGCCTGTGAGAGCAGTCGCAGTCAAGAGGAGGGCTGTACCCTGCAAAGCCAGAGGGGTGGAGCTGCCCAAGACCATGAGAAGCCACCTCTTGCATCAGTATGATCTGGATGTGAGACAGGGAGTCAAAGGAGGTCATTTCGGAATTTTAAGATTTGACTGCCCAGCAGGATTGCAGACTTGCATGGGGTCAGTAGCCCCTTTGTTTTGGCCAATCTCTCCCATTTGGAATGGCTGTATTTACCCAATGCCTACCCTCATGGTATCTAGGAAGTAACTAACCTACTTTTGATTTTACAGACTCATAGGTGGGAGGGACTTGCCTTATCTCAGATGAGACTTTGGACTGTGGCCTTTTGAGTTAATGACAAAATGAGTTAAGACTTTGGGGGACTGTTGATAAGGCATTATTCATTTTGAAATGTGAGGAAGTGAGATTTGGGAGGGACCAGGTGAGGAATGATATGGTTTGGCTGTGTCCCCACCCAAATCTCATCTTGAATTCCCATGTGGTGTGGGAAGGACACAGTGGGAGGTAATTGAATCATGGAGGAAATCTTTTCCATGCTGTTTTCATTATAGTGACTAAGTCTCATGAGATCTGATGGTTTTACAAAGAGGAATTTCCCTGCAAAAACTCTCTCTCTTTGCCTGCTGCCATCTATGTAAGATGTGACTTGCTCCTCCTTGCCTTCTGCTATGATTGTGAGTCTTCCCCAGCCACATGGAACTATAAGTCCAATTAAACCTCTTTCTTTTGTAAATTGCCCAGTCTCAGGTATGTCTTTATCAGCAGTGTGAAAACGGACTAATTCACACTCTATCTTTCATCAGTGGGAATAATATGTATCAATATTATTATTTCATAGAACTAATGTTTGATTTTATTCACTTTCATCATATTTTGTTTTTGTTTTCTCCCTCCTGTATTTCTATTATATTTATTAGTTTTTCTCACTTACGGTTTTTTTATTTGTTTATTTTTTTCCAATAGATATTTTAGTGTAAACTTAGATTATAAGTTTGAAATCTTTTAATTAAGTTTCATAAGTTTATTTCTAGTCACAGCTCTAGTTGCATTCAATGAGCTTCGGTACATTGTGCTTTTGTTTCATTTAGTTCAAAATAGTATCTATCTTGCCTTTCATTTCTTCAAACCATTGACTATTTGGTAGTATGGTATGTAATTTTCAATATTTTGGTATATTCCAAACTTGGTATTGTTATTTATTTGATTGTTGTAGATTCAGAGGGTACATGAGAAAGCCTGTCACAGGGATATATTGCATAATGGTAAGGTTGGTTTTCAGGTGTACCCATCACCCCAATAGTGAACATTGTACCCAACAGGTAATTTTTCAACCCTCTCCCTCCTACCAACCTCACCCATTTTGAAGTCCCCAGTGCCCTTTTTTTTTTTTTACTCTGCATGTCCATATGTACTCATAGTTTAGTGCCCTCCTATTATGACTGAGAACATACAATATTTGCTTATCTCTTTCTATATTTTTTTTGCAATCAAATTTCTGTATAATTTAAATTATTTACAATTTGATAAAAATTGTAGTCTTTTATCTTATAAGATAAAAGTATGGTATATCTTGATGACTATTTTACACATACTTGAAAGTAATGTGTGTTTACCTGTTTTGAAGTATAGTTTTCTGTAAATACACACTAAATCACGTATCTTAATGAGGGAAGTATCAAGTCTTGTATTTTATTACATGATGATTTGTCTGTCCTGCACTATAAATTTCATAATGGATATGGCTCAAATCTCCAACTGTGCCTTCTGTATTTACTTCATTGATTTGGTACCTTATTTTTAGAAATGTGTGTGTGTGTAGCAAGGGTTGTGTGTGTGTTATTTTTGTTTTTATTTATTTTTTGCTTTCTTGGTGGATTGGTCCTTGAACATTTATATCTCAAAATACTGTTAGTACTGAAATCTACTTTTCCTAATATTAATATAAACCACTGCAGCTTGCTTTTGATTGTTATATGTTTGACATTGTTTTCTTTTTATGTATTTTTATATTTAAAGTGGATTTTATGTAGATAGTATTTATGTTTTTCTTGCATTTTGTTTGTTTTCTGTCTTTCCAAATAGAATGCAGGCTCAATAAAAGCAGGAAGGTTTTATCGTTTTCCACTAGAACAGTACTTTACAATCTGTGATCGATAAAATATTTGCTGAATAAATACAATTCAATAGCTTCTTCATAAATTAAACTAATTAATATTTTAAAGCATTTAGAACACTGTTTGGAACATAAGCACTATATTTAATAATATAAGCACTACAATTTAATGTAATGGTATCTGAAAATACAGCTAGTATTCATTCATTTAACCAAAACCATTTTGCACCTTATATTTGATAGATAATATGGCAGGTTAACTTTGTGGCTTCTAAGATAAATTTTTCAATATTATTTATCATCTTCTAGAACCAAATGATGGATTTAATTTCTCTGAGCCTTAAATTCAGGCTGATCTTAAGACTTAGTAGAAAGTGTGAGAAATGACATTGTTCCAGTTGTGATGCCTAAACAGATCTTCAAGCTTCTTTTCTCCTTACTGGAATTTTGCCTCTAACATGTGAACAAATCCATATTAGGTTGTTCTAATCTAAGAACAATGAAAGGCAAGTGGAGAGAGGTGTAGCATACCAAGCTGCTCTCTGCCATCACCCAAATACCTGAGAGAACCTGCCCTAAGGTGAGTCATGTACCCCTCTGACACCTGACCACACCACAGATGCATGAGGTAAGCCCAAACATGACCAGAAACCCAGCTAACCTGAATACACTGAGCCAAACAAATGGCTGTATTTTTAAAGTGCTGAGTTTTGAGGTAACTGTTTTGCAAAAATAGCTAACTGTATACAAAATATAAATTCTCCAGTACATCATATAGGACTTCAGCAGTGCCAGGTGTCAGACTGGAGAATGGGACCACTGGCCCTTAGGCTCTAAGATTTTTAAGACTCATGATTTAGAGAAGCACCAGCCCCTCTTCTGCTGGGATGAGGAATTAGGCCCAACAAAATATTAATAATCAAACCATCACCTATATCCAAGTTCCATCATCCCAATATTTGTTGTTGGGAACTTACCAGGCCCTAATCTTTTATCATCAGTAGCACACATCTTTGGTGTTTGAACAGAAGCATCAATCTGATTCATTATTAATGTTATTACTAATAGAAAAATTATATTAAATTTTAGGACATTTTGCATATTATTTTAGTAACATATTAGAAAACTTCGGGAATTTTTAGTGGCATAAACAGTAGTAAATGTTATATTTTCCTTAAGGTTACATAAGTATTGAAATAGATGAAAAAGCAATAAAAGACATTCAAGAAGTCTCAAAATAAAAATTTTCAGCAAAACCTTAGGCCATTAATTTTGTATTTTATAACAAATACTGTCTCATGATTTAGCCTATTTTAGTAAAAACCTTAGAAAAATATTATAGCTTATAATAAAAAGAAGAGAATTACAGAAAGGCAAAGAAGGGGGTTGTGTGAGAAGAGGGAAAGAGACATACTATGAAACTTATGGTAACTTTCAGAGTGAGTAAAAATGACGTTATGAAATTCACAAGTCTTGGTGACTAAGTTCAGAGAAAGTTGGGAGACATCATCTTTACAGAGGAATTAGGTAGAAATCCAATAAAAGACAGGCTAAAGACAGCTTGATGGCCAGGCGCGGTGGCTCAAGCCTGTAATCCCAGCACTTTGGGAGGCCGAGACGGGCGGATCACGAGGTCAGCAGATTGATACCATCCTGGCTAACACGGTGAAACCCTGTCTCTACTAAAAAATACAAAAAACTAGCCGGGCGAGGTGGCGGGCGCCTGTAGTCCCAGCTACTCGGGAGGCTGAGGCAGGAGAATGGCGTGAACCTGGGAGGCGGAGCTTGCAGTGAGCTGAGATCCGGCCACTGCACTCCAGCCTGGGCGACAGAGCGAGACTCCGTCTCAAAAAAAAAAAAAAAAAAAAAAAAAAGAAAGAAAGAAAAAGACAGCTTGATTAGAAGAGAATGTTTATGTCTTCTGGCATTCGCATTCAGAAGAATTGTAAGGGAGTCTGCAACATTTTAAAATGTTCTTCTTATTAAAACAGTTAAGCTTTTCAAGATCTATTATTTTCCTTTCAATCTTATCCCATAGTCGAAGGTAATTCTTTTTAGCTTTATTGAGTTATAGCTGATGTATAATAAATTCCACATGTATACATCTGACTAGTTTGGATATATGCATACATCTGTGATAACTATCACCATAACCAAAGCAGTAAACAACTCCATCACTTCAAATAATTTGTTTATGTTTTATTGCTGGATGTTTTTGCTTATTTTATAAGAACTTTATGATATCTATATTCTTATATTTTTAAATGAACAATACAGTATTGTTAACTATAGAGACTATATAGGCAGCAGATATCTCGAATTTATTCATCTTGTATAACAAAAATTTTATGTCCATTGAAAACAAATGCCTCATTTTTCCCTTCTGCTAGTTCCTGGCACCACCATTGTATTGTCTGTTTCTGTTATTTTTAGTATTTAGATACCTCATAAAAGTGGAATCGTATTTGTCCTGTGACTAGTTTATTTCACTTAGGGTAATGCCCTATACATTTAAATATGTTGTTACAAACAGTAGGTTTTCTTCTTTCTTAAGGCCGAATAACTTTCCACTGTGCATTAATATACCAAAATTTCTTTTTCTATTCATCTGTTGATGGACATTTGAGTTGTTTCTATATTTTGGCTATTGCAAATAATTCTGAAATGAACATGGTGGGGGCAGATATGTCTTCAAGATCTTGATTTTAATCCCTTTGGATATATAATGAGAAGTGTGATTGCTGAATCATATAGTAGTTCTTTTTAAAAAACTTTTGAGGAAATTCCATATGGTTTTCCATGGTGACTCCACTATTCTTCATTCCCAACATTTTATAATGGCTCCAATTTTACCACATCCTCATCAACACTTGTTATTCATTCGTTCATTTAAAAATGATAGTCATTCTAACAAGCATGACGTAGTATTTTGTCTCATTATAGATTTTATCTGCATTTGCAGGGTGATTAGTAATGCCGTCGTCCTTTTCATGTACTTGGTAGCCATTTGTAGGTCTTACTTGGAGAAACATCTATCCAAATCCTCTGTTACTTTTGTTAAAACAGGTTATTTGTTTTAAAGGGAGAAATATTATTTTGAAGCAAACTGTAATTTTACTTAGATGATGTATTTTGGGAATAACTTTTAGAATCTTTCTCCTTCAATTGCTTTGCAATAATGGAATTGTTTTGTGTTATGGATGATGCACAATGCATATTAGAAAATACATTATTTTCTAAATGAACTGGTATAAATTAAAAAAGCAGGATTTCTTGAGAAGCAAAATATATTTGTCTGAAAATTTTTGTACATTGAGAATATAAAAGTGTCTTAAAGATTATGATTTATAGAATATAATAATTACATTACTTCAAAGGACATGTTAGCATTAAAACTACATTCTATTACCTGAAAATGAGCAATTTACATTTTATGTCATTGTCATGACTAGATTCTTTTTATAAATTAGAGGATGTCATGCAGTAACTGCTGAATTTGCAAATGTTAAGAAAATGTGCAAGTTCACAGTAAGCATTTTCATCAAGCTGAGTAAATGTGTCATACATTTTATATAAAACAGAAATTTCTCCCATTAATGGTTCATTACTCTGCTGAACATTTTGTTTCATTAACATTATATGCTGGAAGTTTTCTGTCTTACCTTCAATTTTGTAGGTCAAATAAAATACGAATGATTAAAAATAAATACCAAGTTCAAATCAGTACCTGGCACATTGACTAGCACTGGTAGATATTCAATGTTTTGAATGCTTAATGAATCAACTGAATTACAGTTCCATTTTTGGCCACATTATAGAAACTGTATATCTCAATATTTATGTTTGTATTTTAGAAAATGTTGGCCTAATTAGAAATGTGGGTAAGTGCTGGCTGTCCTGTTGTGTGCCTGTGGTGCCAGCTATTAATACTAGGGTGGTTGATGCAATAGGACTGCATGAGCCAAGGAGTTCTAGTTTGGGCAATGTGGTGAGATGCTGTCTCTAATTTAAAAAGAAGAAGAGAAGGAGAAGGAGGAGGAGGAGGAGGAGGAGGAGGAGGAGGAGGAGGAGGAGGTGGAGAAGGAGAAGGAATGTGATATTTCAGCTCCGTATTTTGTTTAAATCTTACAGCCAGGAACTGTGGCTTATGCCTATAATCCTAGCACTTTGGGAGGCCAAGGCAGGCAGATCATTTGAGGTCAGGAGTTTGAGACCAGCCTGGCCAAAATGGCAAAACCCCATTTCTACTAAAAATACAGAAATTTGCTGGCATACTGTCGGGCACTTGTAATCTCAGTTATTCAGGAGGCTGAGGCAGGAGAATCTCTTAAACCCGGGAGTCAGAGGTTGCAGTGATCCAAGATCATGCCTCTGCACTCCAGCTTGGGTGACAAAGCTAGATTTGATCCTAAAAAATAAAATAAAATAAAAGTATATCACAATATATGTGTTATATGAAAGAAAGCAAATACAAAAATTAATTATTCCTATAGTTTATGATTAAAATATAATTATATGTCATTTCATATTTCCCATTTTGAGAGGCAGTTTTTATGCTTAATTTTACAGAAAAGGATTACACATGTTACTTCATTTGCTCAAAAAGATATGCCCAGTTATTTTAACTGGGCTTGGATTTGAATCAATATATTATTTCCACAGTACTTCTTATTCTGTATAAAATAAGTTGTTCATATAAGAATTACAAGTGTATATCCAACCCCTTTAAGTTATAGTATGAAGAAATATATTTAAATAAAATATAGATTTAAAAATTGAGAAACCCTAGGAATTGCTAAGAATATGAACTTTTGAGTGGATTTTTAAATAATTGCGAATTTATATGAAATTCATTATTATAATAAGCACATTTTGTTATCTGAACTTTTTAAAAAGTGCTGATTTTCCTCGGATAACTCCCCATATGCTTCTCTTTATTAAAGAGTCTCTGGGTTTATGAAAGGAGAACTATATGAACAACATGTTATTGTGACATTAAGGGTGAGAATACTCCTAAACTCATGCTGGGCTTTGGGAATACCTCAGCTGGCATGAATTAAAATCTGGTGTTATTTCCTTGATCCAGTTTTTAAACATGTAGAATTGTATATCCCCTTGTCTTTCACCTCCCACTGGCTTCAGTCTGTATGATCTTAGCTATACCCTCTGTCCACATTTGAATAAGCCACCCCAATCTCTGTTTTCCAATATACGGTCAATATTCACTATGGTGAGAATCATGGTAAGAATCTTGTCTTTCTTTAGGAAGAAACTGACAATCAATTATGTTAAGAAGGAAAAGGTAACTCTGTTCTGGCCTCTATATTATCCCAGCACCTGCCAGAGAGTCTGAGACTATAAATATTTGCTGAAGAATGAATTGGATGTGGATCTTAGCTTAGAGTATAAAAGAATGATAGTACTAATATAAATGAAGCATAGCGCATAGTGCAAAGTGCTGCCTAGTTAATTTGTCAAAGAAAGAAAAGAGAAATGGGTTCTAGAGATAAAGATTAAAATACTTTTCTTTGGGATATATATAATTGAAAGTTGAGAATGCAGAATGAAAAAGAACTCCAATATCAACATGGTAAAGGTATATTAGAATATAAATATTAATGTTAAAAATACATGAAGGTCTTACTATTCTATTGCCCTAAATCAATATCTAGTGAACTTTTTTATTTTGTATTGCTATTTTCTATTGTATTGTAGAATGAGTGTGTGTGTGTGTGTGTATATGTATGTACATGCTCATGGTATGAAATATTATAATTTACTTTTGAAGGCTTCGTAATAAAATATTTTATGTTATACCTTAACAAAGATGTGTAAAATAAACATTAATTCTATAGATTTTTACAAAGAAATATATGCTGTAAACTTTGGCAAAGGCCATCTTATACATTGGTAGATTGTTCTCCTATTTCTCCTTCATTATTTATTTCACAAAATTATTATATTTCTAGAAATCATAAAGACACTTTTCAACAATTAATGCATGTGAACTGTCTTTATAAAAACAGCAGTGTTCTGAAAGTGGCATTGTTATCATTATGATTAATACATTAGAAAATATATACATGTGGTAATTAAGCAATACATTCTTGAACAACCAATGAGTCAAAGATGATATAAAATGGAAATCAAAAAATATCTTGAGATAAGTGAAAATGAAAACAAAACATACTCATACTTACTTCATGTAGTAAAAGAAGTTCTAAAAGAACAGTTTAACAGCAATAAAGGCCTACACAAAGAAAAAGGAAATCTCAAACAGCCTAACTTTACACCTCAATAAACTAAAAAAAGAACAAGCTAAATCCCAAATCAGCAGAAATAAGGAAAGAATAAAGATCACAGTAGAAATAAAAGAAATAGAGACTAGAAAGGTAATAGAAAAAATCAATACAACTAAGAGTTTTTTTTTTTTTTTTTTTTAAATAAAAAATATTGGCTGGGTGTGGTGACCCACACCTGTAATCTCAGCACTTCGATAGGCCTAGGCGGGCGGGTCACGTGAGCTGGAATCCCAGACCAGCCTGGCCAATATGGTGAAACCCCATCTCTACTAAAAATACACAAATTAGCCAGTCGTGGTGGCACGTGCTTGTAGTCCCAGATGCTTGGGAGGTTGAAGCATGAGAATCGCTTGAACCTTGGAGGCAGAGGTTGCAGCTAGCAGAGATTGTGCCACTGCACTCCAGCCTGGGCAAGGGAGGGACACTACGCATCAAAATAATAATAATAATAATAAATCAAAGATAAACAAAATTGACAAAACTTTAGGGAGACTAAGAAAAATAAAAGACAAGTAAAATCAGAAATGAAGGAGGAGACATTAAAACAGATGCCAGATGAATATAAAGGACCATAAGAGACTACTATATACACCAACAAAATGGATAACTTAGAGGAAACATACATAGTAGACATATAAAACCTACTAAGACTGAATCAAAAAGAAATTTAAAATATGAACGAACCAATGACAAGAAAGTAGAGTGAATTGGTAACGAAAAACTCCCGGGAAAGAAAATCCCAGTTTCCAGATGACTTCATTGGTGAATATACCAAAATTTAAGCAAGAATAATGCCAATCCTTTTCAAACTGTTTCTAAAAACTAAAGCGGAGAGAAAATTTTCAAACTTATCTAGGAAATACTTCCAAACTCCAGCAGTGATTTTTCTCATTGAGTATGTTGCTACGTGTGGGTTTATCATACACGACTTTATTGTATTTAGGTACTTTGCTTCTTTACTTAATTTATTCAGAGTTTTTATGATGAAAGTATGTTGAAATATATCATATGCTCTTTCTGCATCTGTTTAGATGATCATGATTTTTATCCTTCATTTTTAAAATATTGTATAATCCATTTATTAATTTACATGCACTGAGCCATCCTCATATCCCAGGAATAAATCACAACTGGATATAGTGTAGTTTCTTTACATGTGCTATTGCATTCTATTTACTAGTATTTTGTTCAGGATTTTTGCATCTACGTTCATCAAGGATATCGTCCTGTAATTTTCTTTTCTTTTAGTTTTCTTGTCTGGCTTTAGTATCAGGTTAAAGCTGGAGTTGGGAAGTATTCTCTAAATAAGTTTGGAAGTATTCACTCCTCCTCAATTTTGAGTGAGAGTTTCAGTTAGACAGGAGGAAGAAAAAAACACAGAAAGTAGAAGGAAACATCAGAGGTTTCTGGAATGCTGATATATTATTTTACCTGATCTCGGGGCTGCTTACAAAAGGTGTGGTCCCTTGATCAAAAATCATCAGATTGAATACTTTTATATGTATATTATTCTGATATAGGAAGTCGAAAAGAAAAAAAGAAGTGGAGAAAATCACCATTCATTTTAAGGGTACAGTTTAGATATTAGATGCCTAATATTTGCTCTCAAATTGGGTACCACGTAATATCCATATCCTAGTCATGTTTAGCTGAAAGAAAAGCTAAAAAATGTGGTCAACTTTTTGTTAACCACATGTTCAGTAAAAATATGATGTTCTATTGTAAAAGGGCAAAAGAAAAACTGGAAATTGAGGGACAACTGGGGTTTCCACCATCAAGAGTTGGGACTTGTTTCCAGAAATGATGTTAAAATGACAGTTCTGTTGTAGTGCCTTTCCCTAGTATTAAAATATATTATAAACCAAAATAAAATTTAAGAAGCAATGAAGAAAAAATTTTTCATGGAAAAACCTAATAAAACATTAGCAATATATTTGGATCTTAGTTAAAATAATCAAAAATGTATATTACTTTATCTGTAGATGCAGTCTTTTAAAAATTGTATCAAAATGCCTATATTTGAATTATTTTGTGTGTATATACAACTCAACTGGGAAACTGTTTTATGAAGATCATTTAATGTCAATGCCATCTGTGCATAAGAGCTAACAACTCGTTTCATTGAATGATGCTTTTATATGGCTTGAGTGCCAAAATCATCATGTATACAAAAGATTTCTGCATTCCGTTACTAGATGGTGGCAGCAGACTGTCAAAGAAAGCGTGTTTTTTAAAAAATACTACTTTATAACTAATTTCCTTTCTTAATTCATTATAATTTTTAGTCCATGAATCCACTTTAGATCATCAAAATACTAATCTGTTAAGTATCAGCTATAGTAGTAATCATTTTACTTGTTAATTCAGTCTTAAAAACTGATTGAATGACAAAATGTCTTTTATTATATGACCATGTTATAGTCCAATAAAAAATTATAGACAATGATGAAAAAATTATTTTAAGGGCTAAGACTAGATTATCTTTATCATTTGAATGAGTATAGCTATGTAGGAACCTATGTTGGTAATCATCTGGCTTTTACTCATAAATAGTAGATAATATTAAAATCTGGAATATTTCCACAATTACATCTTACAAGTTTACTTAATCAATTCACTGTTTGATCAAATAAGAAATATGAGGGAAAAACAAATAGGCCATATGTAACCCAGGACAAGTGGCAAGAAAAGTGAACATTCTAGGGTACCTGACCCATATAGAGGGAACATCCATCCCACTGGCCAATAATCAATAAAACGGAATGTGAGTCTCTGGATTCTCAAAAAGATGAAAGCAAAAACAAAAATCCGACAAACAAAAAACATTTTCAGGTACTTGTGAGATATCTCTCCATTAAAAATAAAACAAAACAAAAAACCTAACAAGTCAGTTTTTAAATAGCTGCGCTAACTGTATCTAAAAGCCAGATCTCACCTATGGACCACCAGATTACAAACTTTCCATTAGAGTTTGAAATGTATCAATGTATTTCAGGTTAAAAATATTATTTCAACAAATGTGAACTACAAATTTTCATTATCATTTCTTAATTTTGTTAATAACAAGCTTTATAGTTGAGGAACATTTTTAGAAAACTTTTTAAAATAGGAAAAATGAGAAAAAAAACCTCTTATTCAATGAATGAGAGGCAAGTAAATGATGAAAATTTATAGTGAAAAATAGGGGGAAAATATAGACATCACATTGATTAATTTTTACAAAAGGTGTCATATTCATACTACAGAGCAATGGAATATTTATAAACAAACCACTGTTGTGAGTCCCCCATCCATATTCAATTAAGCTTTCTAGGTTCAAGAACATTTAAAATATCATACTTAACTTAGACATGACAATTTTAAACACAGAACCCAGTCATTTAAAACTTCTCAGTAAGTGCCTGAGTAAATATTTCTTTCCCTAGCATTATTTTTGACCTTCAGACTTGTTAGATATTTACATATGTAAAACATATATAAATGTATATTATGTGTCTTTCTAGAATTCTACATATGTGAAAATATATCATTCAAAAAGTGTTCTTATTAGAAAGTCACCCTATGATCTAAATGTGCTGTGAACATTTTGAAACCTATGGCAACTTTATCCTAACTTTAAATTTCATCTTGAGAGTCTTGATCTAATTTTCAGGCTTGGCAGAAAAGTTTTAAATCATTGTATTATCATTGAATTTATTTAGTACCATTAGCTTTTTAAAAGATTACTTACTGTGGTATTTTTATTTATGTTTTTCTTCACATATGCACAACATAGTGTCCAAAAACGTAGGAAGCAACAAATCATGGAGACAGGTAAAAGGCCAGGAACTAGAAGAGTGAAAAAAGGGACATTAGACAGGAAATGGGTTAGGAATGGGAATCGACTACATCAAATTAGCAGCTTCAGTAAGTAAAAGAACAGAGCCAGGATTAAAACAAAGAATCACAAAATAGGCTAAGTAGGCAAAACCGATATTAAAAAGAAACCCAAAAAGTTTTCTAAGGAATAAATAAGACATATGTAATTAGTACAACAGGACAAATAGTATGTTCATAGCAGGCACATCTTGCAGATTCTGGCAGTTATTAAAACTCGGCTAGGTAGGAGTTCCAGAATCTAGAAGGAAAATCTGCTCTTCATACATCAGAGTCTGAAGCACTGAGATTTGTCAATACATTCAAGAGCAATAATGCTAACTACTTACAATAAAAACAAAGAAAACCAATAGCTTGTTTTGAAGAGTGCTTATTGTATCATTTGACAGATGGATTTCACACATAATTTCATTGTTTACGATAGTTGTGAATGGAAGACATTGTGCCTATTTACAATTGAAGAAACTTGTGCACAGAGGTTTTAAGAAGAGCACATCATGCTATTAAATGACTAAGCATCAGAGCTAAAAGCTCATTCCATGTTTAATAGGGCATTGCATTTATTTCCTCTCCCTACTATAACAAATTGCCACAAATTAGTGGCTTCAAGCAACACAAATGTATTACCTTCCAGTTCTAGATGTTGGGAGTCTAAAAGAGATGTCACTAGGCTATAATCAAACTTCAGCAAGACTGCATTCATTTTGGAAAACGCTGGTGGAAGATCCATTTCCTTACATTTCCCAGTTTCTAGAAGCTGCTCATATTCTTTGGCTTGTGGCCCCATTCATCTACCTTCAAAGCCAATTACTAACTGTTTTCTATATTCTTACATTGCCATCTCTCTAGTTCTTCATAGTCACAGCTTCCTCTAGCTCTTTTAAGGACTCTTGTGATTTTCACCTGGATAATCCAGGCTACTCTTCCTATTTTAACATCATCTGTTCAGCAAATTTACTTCCACCTACAAACTTACTTTAGCTTTGCTATGTAATGTAGGATATTCACAGGTTCCAGGCCTTAAAGAAGGAACATCTTTGAGGATGGGGAAGATTATTCTACCTGCCACAGCCAGCAAAGCTTTTATTCTTAATTCTGAGCTCCAGGGTCTCACCCAGCAGCAGACTTGCACATGCCTAACAGATCACCAATGTAGTACAGGCTCTCCCCACACTCCCCCTTTCCTGACTAACTCTGAATCTCAGCACTAATTCTCAAAAGTGTCTAATACAGAAGCAAGAGCTAATGATAAGTATGAGCCCATGGTTAAGAAAAAGAAATTCCTCTTCACTGATGTAAAATAATGGATATGACATATATTATATACAGAACATAGTCAAAATAAAAATTACGTTTTCATATGCAAATATTCAACTTCTATATTTTTAGAACATTAAAAAATAATGAGAAGAAAACTGTGTGGGAACATTTTTTTAAATTTAAGCCTTAAATAGCTAAGAGGACATTGTGTAGAATACAAACATGTTGTAATTGCTAATCTACTCAGAGTTCTCTTTAGCAAATTCCAGCAAAAATTTTGTGAAAATGATAGTATGATTGAGAAGATATTTTAGGATAATTGAGAGAAGATAGAGAGCCTTTTAAGTATTTAGAAATTACATAATGAGGAAAATGACATTAAACTGATAAAATTATAGAATCCTGATGCTAGAGCTGGATCCAGAGATTCTTAAAACTTTTGCAATGACATTTTTGTTTTGTTTTGTTTTTAGATACAGGGTCTTGCTCTGTCAACCAGGCTGGAGTGAAATGGCATAGTTGTAGCTCACTATAACCTTCAACTCCTGGACTTAAGCTACCCTTCCAGCTAATTTTTATTTTTATTTTTTATTTTTTGTAGAGTGGGTCTCCCTATGTTGCCCAGGCTGGTCTTGAACTCCTGGCTTCAGGTGACAATCCTACCTTGGCCTTTCAAAGTGCTGGGATTACAGACCTAAGTAACTGTGCTTGACTTGCAAATGACAAATGTAAGAATAAAGATTTCCCTTATTTCATCCACGAATTATGCTGAATTGGGAGTTCACTGCTTTTCAGTAGTTAATAGGCCATCTAGACCGAAGGAATTTTTCTACTCTATTGACCATATATGCAATAAAGAAATTGAAACTAGATGGTGACATGGGTAGGGAGAGGAAAAGATGGTGGTGAGGTGAGAGTGGGACATTGTTTGGAGGTTATAGCCTAGATGTCATTCAGTGGCTAGGCAACACAGAGACACTGAGCTAGATTAGATTTTAAGCAATTTACAAAATGCAAAAATCTATAGTTAAAAAGAAATATGCTTAAAATAAAACAATGAAGAAAACTAACTAAAAAATAAAAATAAACTTATCAAACAAATATGAACCAAAATAAAGTCAAAGTATCAATCTTGTAGCAGATGACAAAGACTTTCAAGTGAAAAATGTTATAAAAACAATAGCAATTTAATATATCATTTAAAAATCGTATTTTTTCAATTGCATGTCATTTGATCCAAAGAGAAGCAATTAACAAAAGTATAGTGAGAATAATCTGTGTGGAACTTGAAATACATTTTTAAAATATATTAATGTACTTCTCTCTTTTATTAATTGCATGAAATTGCAGTCATTTAATTACATGTGTGAAGGCAGACTTAACCTGTGATAAAGACTATGTGATTAAAAATTTACATTATCATTAAAAGACATATTGGTAAATCAGTCTGATATTGGCATTCAATATAACGTCATCTTTAAAAAATCAATATTTACATAGGTATACACACGCCTATGTGGTTTGCTGCACCTATCAACCCATCACCCACATTAATTATTTCTCCTAATGTTATCCCTCCCCTAGTACCCCAGAACTTAAAGTATAATAAAAATAAAAAATAAAAAATAAAAAAAACTGGGAGAAAACTTAGTTGAAGATGTAAAAAATGTCCAACAAAAATTAAAGATGTAAATGAATGAACATATACACCATGTAGATGAATTAAAAGACTCAATACCATCAACACACACAAATAAACAATATTTATCAATTGCCTCCCAGGTGAAAAATACCAAGGAAGATGATATTAAAATGTTGATACCTTTTAATGGTACTTTGCAATACTAAAGTAACAGCTATTTACTAAAGTGTTTTAATATGCAGTTTTAAAAATGCGTTTCTTACAAAGGCTTTGTTTGAATAGTGTGTCTCGGATGCAAATACAGATCAGTAGCTACATGAAAACCATAAAATATATTGTTGTAAATCTCCTGTGGTGAACACAATCTAAAGTAATGGTTAAGTTACTTTTGGATGGCAAAGGTGGTAGGCTACCACTACTTCAATTACGTTTTGTAAGAGAAGACTTTATCTTAGCAGATTAGAGGGTGAGATTATCCTGCTGACCATGAAGAAGCAAACAGCCAGGTTGCACATGTCTATTGAGAGGGACATGTGATAGTAAATGGCTGGCAGCCCTTAGGACCTAAGTATTGCACTCAGACAACATCCAGCAACAAAATGGGGACTTAATTCTTATAACTACAAGGAGATGAATTCTGCCTAACAACGTGTGGGAGCTTAGCAGAGGACTTATGCACAGTCAAAACTCTGGTAAAACCACAAACTTGACAGACATCTTCCTGCAGCCTTGTAAGACCTTTAGCTTAATAGGCTGCTTAATAGGGTGATCTGTGCTTAGACTCATCACAGAAACTTTCAGATAGTAAATAGGTGTTTCAGTCCTCTACGTGTGCAGTCATTTGTTTTGCAACAATATAAAACTAATACAGATACCTGGGATTAAATTGTGAAGGATGAAAGCTACCCAAAGCCTAAGAAGTAATTCTCATGATTTTTGGAGGTATGTGAAACCTTAAAACATAGGTATGACTCTAGGTTCAGGATACTTTATGATACCAGCCTGAAAGTTCTGAATGTCATGGACAGAGATTGTGGTCATGACTCAGCATACCGCAACCTGTAAGTGTGATGTGAATTTGAGCACACTTATTGGGCATGTTAAAATGAATGCCTTGAGAGTAAGATTCCAAATAAATTTGATAAAAATAACTCAATTAATGATTTTCATTAAGTTTTTCACTTTGTTTCTATTATTAAAAGGCTAAGAAATTATTAAATGCTGTTACCACACAAATAACATGTACAGAGCATATAATATAAAAATTAACAGGGCCGGGCGCGGTGGCTCAAGCCTGTAATCCCAGCACTTTGGGAGGCTGAGACGGGCGGATCACGAGGTCAGGAGATCAAGACCATCCTGGCTAACACGGTGAAACCCCGTCTCTACTAAAAAATACAAAAAAAAACTAGCCAGGCGAGGTGGCGGGCGCCTGTAGTCCCAGCTACTCGGGAGGCCAAGGCAGGAGAATGGCGTAAACCCGGGAGGCAGAGCTTGCAGTGAGCTGAGATCCGGCCACTGCACTCCAGCCTGGGCGACAGAGCAAGACTCCGTCTCAAAAAAAAAAAAAAAAAAAATTAACAGAACTAAACTCTTACCTGTTAATAGAAAATATAAAAATAATGATGCAAATATAATGAGATTTAAGCATTACACAATCAACTCAGGAACATAAAATAGACAAAAAATGCAATTTAAATATTTGAACAACATAGTTAATAAAATGAGCGTGAAGTGACAGCAGTCAATTGGCTTTACCTTCTCCTTTTTTTTAGTAGCCTTTTAAAAACTTTAATAGACTTTCTTAGAGCAGTTTTAGTTTTACAGAAAAATTGAGCAGAAAATAGAGAGAGTTCCCAAATAACCACTCTTCCCACAACTTCATGGTTTCCACTATTACTAAATATTCCATGAGTATGGTACAAATGTTACACTTGTTATCGATAATTAAATTAATCCAATATTGATACATTATTACTAAACAAATTCTATCATTACATTAAGATGTACTGTATATATTATACATTCTATTAGTTTTTGCAGTAAACTAAACATGATATCATGTTTCTGCCATTGTAGTATCCTAAAGAATGGTTTCACTGCCCTAAAAGCTCTCTCTGTTCTACTTATTCTCCCAGAACTGTGGCCACCACCAACCTTTTCACTGACTCCATAACTTTTCCTTTTCCAGACTATATCATATCTATAATCATAGAGCATGTAAATTTTTAAACTGTCTTCTTTTACTAGCAATATGCATTAACCATTCCTTCTGGTCTTTTTGTAGCTTCATAGCTCTTTTTTTTTTAAATCCCTGAATAATATTCCATTGAGTGGATGTATCAAAGTTTGTTTATCCATTCATCTACTGAATGATATTTTGTTTGCCTTTCAGTATTAGTGGTTAGAAAAAGGCTGTTACAAACATTTGCATACAGGATTTATGTGGACGTTAGTTTTCAACTTATTTGGTTAAATTCCTGGGAGCAGGATTGTTGAGTTATATGGTAACACTATAGTTAGTTTTATAAGAAACTCTTTCCAAGTGGCTATACTATTCTGTATTTCCACCAAAAATGAATGAGAGTTCCTCTGGCTCCACATACTCTCCAGCAGTTGTTAACATTGCTGTTATTTACTTTAGCCATTCTAATAGATATAGAGTGCTTTCTCATTGTTTTTAGTTGCAATCCCATGATGACAACTCAAGTTGAGCATATTCTCATAGGTTTATTTGCCACCTGTATATCTTCGTTGGTGAGATACCTGATCAGATCATCTGCCCAATTTTTTAAAAAGTTTTTTGTTTTATTATTGTTGAATGTTAAAAATTACAGACCTGTAGCAGAGGGGCCTGACTGTTAGAAAGAAAACTAACAAACAGAAAGGAATAGCATCAACATCAACAAAAAGGACATCCACACCAAAATCTCATTCAAAGGTCACCAACATCAAAGACTAAAAGTAGATAAATCCACGAAGATGAGGAAAAACCATTGTAAAAAGGCTGAAAATTTCACAAACCAGAACGCCTCTTCTCCTCCAAAGGATCACAACTCCTCACCAGTAAGGGAACAAAACTGGATGGAGAATGAGTTTGATGAACTGACAGAAGTAGACTTCATAAAGTGATTAATAACAAACTCCTCTGAGCTAAAGGAGCATGTTCTAACCCAATGAAAAAAAAAAAATAGAGGAATTCCTAACTGGAACAATCATTTTAGAGAAGAACATAAATGACCTGATGGAGCTCAAAAACACAGCATGAGAACTTTGTGAAGCACACACAAGTGTTAGTAGCCAAATTGAACAAGCAAAAGAAGGGATATCAGAGATTGAAGATCAACTTAATGAAATAAAGTGTGAACACAAGATGTGAGAATAAAGAATGAAAAGGAATGAACAAAGCCTCCGAGAAATATGGAACTCTGTGAAAAGACAAACCTACATATGATTGGTATACCTGAAAGTGATGGGGCAAATGGAACCAAGTTGGAAAACACTCTTCAGGATATTATCCAGGAAAACTCCCCCAACCTAGCAAGACAGGCCAACATTAAAACACAGGAAACACAGAGAACATCACAAAGATATTCCTCAAGAAGCGCAACCCCAAGACATGTAATCTTCAGATTCACCAACGTTGAAATGAAGGAGAAAATGTTAAAGGCAGCCAGAGAAAAAGGTTGAGTTACCCACAAAGGGAAGCTCATCAGACTAACAGTGGATATCTCTGCAGAAACCCTACAAGTCAGAAGAGAGTGGGAGCCGATACTCAACATTCTTAAAGAAAATAATTTTCAACCCAGAATTTCATATCCTGCCAAACCAAGTTTCATAAGTGAAGGAGAGATAAAATCCTTTACAGACAAGCAAATACTGAGGGTTTTTGTCACTACCAGGCCTGCCATACAATAGCTCCTGAAGGAAGCACTAAATATGGAAAGGAAAGACCAATACTAGCCACTGCAAAAACATACCAAATTGTAAAGACTATCGACACTATGAAGAAACTGCATCAAGCAACAGGCAAAATAACCAGCTAGCATCACAATGACAGGATTAAATTCACACATAACAATATTAACCTTAATATTGTTAAGGTTAATGTAAGCGGGATAAATGTCCCAATTAAAAGACACAAACTGGTAAACTGGATAGAGTCAAGACCCACCAGTGTGCTGTATTCAGGAGACCCATCTCACGTGCAAAGACACATATAGGCTCAAAATAAAGAGATGGAGGAATATTTACTAAGCAAATGGAAAGCCAAACAAAACAAAACAAAACAAAACAAAAAACAACCAAACAAACAAAAGCAGGGGTTGCAATCCTAGTCTCTGATAAAACAGACTTTAAACCAACAAAGATCAAAAGATATAATGAAGGACATTACCTAATATTAAAGGGATCAATGCAATAAATGTGCTAACTATTCTAAATATGTATGCACCCAACACAGGAGCACTTAGATGCATAAAGTAAGTTCTTAGATATCTAAAAAGAGACTTAGACTCCTACACAATAATAGTGGGAGACTGTAACACCCCACTGTCAATATTAGACAGATCAACAAGACAGAACATTAACAAGGATATTCAGGATTTGAACCCACCTCTGGAGAAGCAGCCCTAATAGTCTGCAGAACTCTCCACCTCAAATCAACAGAATATACATTCTTCTCAGCACCACATCACACTTATTATAAAATTGACCACATAATTGGAAGTCAAACACTCCTCTCCTTGGCAAATGCAGAAGAATGAATATAACAAAACTGTCTCTCAGACACAGAGCAATCAAATTAGAACTCAGGATTAAGAAACTCATTCAAAACTACACAACTACATGGAAACTGCACAACCTGCTCCTGAATGACTACTGGGTAAATAACAAAATTAAGGCAGAAATAAATAAGTTATTTTAAACCAATGGGAACAAAGACACAACATACCAGAATGTCTGTGACACAGCAAAAACAGTGTTTGGAGGGAAATTTATACCACTGAATGCCCGCAGGAGAAAGTGGGAAAGATCCAAAACCACCCCCTAACATCACAATTAAAATAATTAGAGAAGCAAGAACAAATAAATTCAAAAGCCAGCAGTGGATAAGAAACAACTAAGATCAGAGAAGAACTGAAGGAGATAAAGATACGAAAATCCCTTCAAAAAAATCAATGAATCCAGGAGCGAGTTTTTTGAAGATTAATAAAATAGCTAGATCTCTGGCCAGACTAATAAAGAAAAGAGAGAAGAATCAAATAGACACAATAAAAATGACAAAGAGGCTATCACCACTGATCCCACAGAAATACAAACTACCATCAGAGAATAGTATACGCACCTCTACACAAATAAACTAAAAAACTAAAAGAAATGGATAAATTCCTGAACACATACACCCCCAAGACTAAACCAGGAAGAAGTCAAATCCCTGAATAGACCAATAATAAGTTCTGAAGTTGAGGCAGTAATTAATAGCCTACCAAACAAACAAACAAAAAGCCCAGGACCAGATGGATTTACAGCCAAATTCTACAAGAGGTACAAGGAGGAACTGGTACCATTACTTCTAAAACTATTCCAAACAATAGGAAAAGAGGGACTCCTCCCTAACTCATTTCATGAGGCCAGCATCATCCTGATACCAAACCTGGCAGAGACACAACAATAACAACAACAATAACAACAACAAATTTCAGGCCAATACCCTCATGAACATCGATGCAAAAATCCTTAATAAAATACTGGCAAATCGAATCCAGCAGCACATCAAAGAGCTAATCCACCATGATCAAGTCGGCTTCATCCCTGGGATTCAAGGCTGGTTCAACACATGCAAATCAATAAATGTAATCCATCACATAAACAGAACCAACGACAAAAAACACATGATTATCTCAATAGATGCAGAAAAGCCTTTGATGAAATTCAAAACACCTTCATTCTAAAAACTCTTAATACAGTAGGTATTGATGGAACCTATCTCAAAATAGTAAGAGCTATTTATGACAAACCTACAGCCAATTTCATACTAATGGGCAGAAGCTGGAAGCATTCCCTTTGAAAATTGGCAGAAGACAAGGATGCTCTCTCTCACCACTCCTATTCAACATATTATTGGAAGTTCTGACCAGGATAATTAGGCAAGAGAAAGAAATAAAAGATATTCAAATAGGACGGGAGGAAGTCAAATTGTCTCTGTTTCCAGATGACATGATTGTATATTTAGAAAACGCCATTGTCTCAGCCCAAAATCTCCTTCAGGTGGTAAGCAACTTCAACAAAGTCTCAGGATACAAAATCAACATGCAAAAATTCCTATATGCCAATAATAGATAAACAGAGAGCCACATCATGAGTGAACTCCCATTCACAATGGCTACAAAGAGAATAAAATACCTAGGAATTCAACTTACAAGGGATGTGGAGGACCTCTTCAAGGAGAACTACAAACCACTGCTCAAGGAAATAATGGAGGACACAAATGGGAAAACATTCCATGCTCATGGGTAGGAAGAACCAATATCGTGAAAATGGCCACACTGCCCAAAGTAATTTATAGATTCACTGCCATCCCCATCAAACTACCACTGACTTTCTTCACAGATTTAGAAAAATCTACTTCAAATTTCCTATGGAACGAAAAAGGAGCCTGCAAAGCCTGAAAAAGAGGCAGAGAAAAGATAAAAAAATCCTGAGCAAGAAGAACACCTAAGCAAGAAGAACAAAACTGGACGTGGCTCATGTCTGTAATCCCAGTGCTTTGGGATGCTAAGTCAGGAGGATCATTTAAAGCCAGGAGTATGAGATCAGCCTGGTCAACTAAGCAAGACGCTTCACATTATTTTTTTTTTAAATTAGCAAGACATAGTGGCACATACCAGTAGTCCCAGCACTTTGAGAAACTGAGATGGGAGGATAGCTTGTGGCCAGAATTTGGAGGTCATAGTAAGCTATAATCCCAGCCCTGAACTCCAGCCTGCGTGACAGAGTGAGGCCCTGTCTTTAAAAAAAATTGTGAGAAAAGTGTAAAATAAAATTTAAACATTGACATTCAATAATAATTATTTTAATATATAATATAGGGTCAATTATATATTTTGGTATATAATATAGGGTAAAATACCATTATATATAATGCCATATAACACAGGGTCAAAGGGTCAGAAACATTTGGGTTTAGAAACAAATATGGTCAGTAGATTGATATTTTGGGTCAGCACTTTGCTTTAGCATTAGGAATTAATATTCTTTCAATCTGGTTTACATTTCCCTATTTGTCTAAAATTCTAATATTCCCTATTTTCTTACATTTGGCCATATTTCACTTATTTCATACATATCCTTATAGGCATTTGATTTCCCTAAAACATACTGTTTTTAATTATTGCTGACTATCATCTTCCCAGAATTCCTACCTCATCTTTCATGGAGGTAGAAGGTACATAATATCATGAGCTAAATAGCATTAGAGAATAATCCTTGGTTGATAATTCAGTCACTCACATAAAATGTTTATTTTTAAATTTAAGAAGATAATGTTAGAAAAATTATACAGCAACCATGAAAACTACAGAAATATCAAAATATTAGCATTTAAAAATATGTATAAAAACCAGACACATTAAAACTTTTGTGTAGGTAATTGTAATAGTAAAGTAGAGCAGAGTTAACTTTTAATCACATGAGAATAAGATAATACACACAGTTGTGAAATTATTGGTACTTATTAAACAGGATCGGTTGACCTTCAAGATAATGAGGTTCTGCGTTTCACAATTATTTATCATAACTGAATTTTAGATTCAGAGGAAGACTTTTATGATACATATTAATAATTGTACATATGGGGTACATGTGATATTTTGATATATGCATACAATATCATACAATATGGGTAATAATCAAATCAGGGTAATTGGAATATCTATCACTTCAAACATTCATCTTTTCTTTATGTTGGGAATATTCCAATTCTTTTCTCTTGGCTATCTGGAAGTACACAATACATTATTGTTAATTATTATCTTTCTACTCTACTTTTAAACACGATAGCATATTCCTCCAATCTAACTTTATTTGTATACCCATTAACCGACCTCTCTTCATCCGTCTATCTCTCCTATCTTTCTCGATCTCTGGTGACCATGAATCAACTCTCTACTTCCATGAGATCCACGTTTTTGGCTCCCATATATGAGTGAGAACATGTAGTATTTGTCTTTCTGTGCCTAGCTTATTTCCCTTAACATAATGATCTCCAGTTCCAACTATATTGCTGCAAATGACTGGATTTTATTATTTTGCATGGCTTCATTGTTTATATATACCATATTTTCTTCATTCATGCAACCATTGATTGACACTTATGAGGATTCCATATATTGACAATTGTGAATGTTACTACAGTGAACATGAGAATGCAGATATCTCTTCAATATACCAATTTCTTTTCCTTTCACTCTACAACCAGCAATGGGATTACTGAATCATATGGTCATTCAATTTTTAGCTTTTTGAGAAACCTCCACACTGTTTTCCATAATGGCTGTATATTATGCATTCCAACCAATAGAGTACAAGTGCTGTTTTCTCTGCCTCTTTCTCAGAGTCTGTGATTTTTTTTGTCTTTTTCATTGAAGGCATTTTAACTGGAGTGTGATAGCTCCTTATGGTTTTGATTTGCATTTTTCTGATGATTATTAATGTTGAGCATTCTTTCATATACCTACTGACCATTTGTATGCCTTCTTTTGAGAAATGTTTGTTTAGATTTTTGGCTCATTTGTTTGTTTTTTTGTTTTGTTTTGTTTTTGGTGTTTTGTTGTTGTTGAGTTCCTTATATTCTTAATTTTTTGCAGGGCGGACAGTTTGCAAATATTTTCTCCCATTCTTTATGTTGTCCCTTCACTATCTTGAGTACCCCCTTTGCTGTGCAGATTTTTAGCTTGATGTAATCCTGTTTGTCTTTCTTGGCTTTTGCTGCCTCTGCTTCTGAAATCTTACCCAAGAAGTCTTTGCACAGACCAGTATCCTGAATTGTTACCTCAGTGATGCTGTTGTTTCTTTTAAGGTAGTTTACTAGCTTCAGGACTTAGATTTAAGTCTTTAATGCATTTTGATTGTTCTATGTGGTGAGAGCTTTATTCTTCTGGATATGGATATTCAGTTTTCCCAGCACCATTTTTGAGAAGACTGTGCTTTCCCCCAGTGTATGTCCTTGAAGGTTGGCTTCTTTTCCTCCTGTAAATTGTGTAGCATTCAAAGAAAGAAAAAAAAAAATATATATATATATATATATATATTCATTAAAATAAGGAAATGATTAGAAATACCATTTTGTCAATAATAGTAGATAACATGGACCATGGTAAGAATTATGTGATTTTAAAAACATTGTTGTTGAAGCTGCAGTAAATGACTCTAACATGCAGAATCCAAAACCACCATTGACCATTATATTGCCCTATAAAATAGGATATAAAATTTTCCTTTTAAATTTCCTTTTATTTTCCCTCCATTTGTAAAGAGTTGCTATTTTTAAGTATAAGACATACAACTTTTATTAATTTGATCACTAGGAATTTTTTAAAAAAAGGATATTTCTGTTACTGCTTTAAATTACTTGTTATCCCTACTAAGAATAAAAAGATAAAAATGTGTTATCAAAGAAATACAGATTGAATATTCTATATTTTAATACTTTTGTGAGTTTAATATAAAACATTACAAATTCTTTAATTCTGCTCACCTTAGAGACAAAATCTGAAAACAGTTTATGTTAATTTTAATTTAATACAGATACTAAAGTTTACTATCACTGATACAGAACACTTTTATGTACTGATAAAATTGATAGCTGGATTATATATGGTTTGTTAGTCATGTTTACTGAATTAAAATTTACATATAGCAAAATAAATCATTAATTCCATCTAGTTCTCTGGATGTTGACAAATGCTTCGTGAAAAAACAATCATGATATATGTTTCCAATACCACAGAAAGTTCCTCAATGCCCCTTTGTGTTACATCACTTCCCTGAGCCTGTGTACCAGCAGCAACTGATACATTTCTTGCCTCAATAATTTTGCCTATACTAGCATGTTTTATAAATGGATTATAACAGTATGCAGTCTTTTGAGTCTGGCTTCTCTCATTTAATGCATTTGAGATTCATTTCTGCCACTGAATGTATCAAAAGTTTAATCATTATTTTTATTGGTCAATAACATTCTAGTATATGTGATTATATCACGGTTCCTTCATCCATTAAAAGTTAAAGATATTTGATATATATTTATGGGGTACAATGTTTTGTTTCAGTGTTTGTATACATAGTGTAATTGTCATCCCCTTAAACATTTATCATTTATTTGTGAGGATAACACTCAAAATCTTATCTTTTAGCTATCTTGAAATTGACAGTAAATTGCTATTTGCTCTGGTCACCCTACTGTGTAATAGTATACCGGAACTTACTCTTCCTGTCTTATGTAAGCTTTTGATCCACTGATCAACCTTTTTAGGTTCCTCTGGTAACCAATATCTACTCTCTACTTCTCTGAAATCAACTCTTTAAGATTCCACGTGAGAACATGCAGTGTTATGTGCAATTGTTAAGTGTCAGTTATATAAACAATTGTTTTTAAAAGAAAGGAACACACCTCACCAAAGATGAACGCCACTCAGCTAACCAGCCACCAATTCTTAAGGGAATTCTTACTTAATTTCCAATCCCTCCCCCACTACCCAGAAATAACCCTCTCGGGGAAATCTCTTAGAACTACACTTCTGGAGATGATTCAAAATATCCTTACGCCTTCTCTCTGCCCTTCTAGTTGGTGACATAGAATTGGCAGACCTGGTGCTAAAGTCTCCCAGAGACTATTTTAAAAAGAAAATACATATTTCAAAAATTTGCAATACTATAATCATAATATAATCAATGTTAATATTTTGGTATGCTTCCTTTTTTCTTTATATGGCTGTAATAATTGTGAAACATCTTTATTCCAACTTTTTTTGATATATATATATTTATATTTACTCTTTTATATAGCTGTAATAATAGTGAAACATTTTTATTGCAGCTTTTTTTCAGCATATATATACACACACACACATATATTTACACATTACCACAGTATTCCCATCTATCACAATTAGTCGTGTCATATTTTATTGACTGAAAGAATTTTCTTAACCATTCCTCCATTGTTGAATATTTAAGTTATTTGTATATTTTTAAATAATGAACAATATACTTTATAGTATGTAATTCTCCATATTTTGGATAAGTTACTTAGCATAGATATATAGAACTGAATTATTTGGTACCAAAATATTCCCATAGACTTATGTTTCCAAAGTGGGTTATATGATCATTTAGATCTAGTTCTCTATTTTAAAAAAAAACAGTGCCCCTGGTCAACTGAGGTTGGATATTATTGTGAATTATACACAACTCTTGGAGATTTATCAGCACAGTAGCTAATTAAAGATGGAAGTATTTTATGAAAATATATCTATTTAATATTGTTTAAAAAAGACATTTTGATTGTTTTCATTTTATATTTAAACCACTACACATTTGCATTCAGATTTTTATGTGGATACATATTTTCATTTTTCTTAGGCAAATAGCAAGACAGAATGTTGGGTTGTATGATCAGAATAAATTAGATTTTATAAGAAACTCCCCAACTTTGGTGCCATTTTATATTTGCCTTCACACTTGCTCTGCATCTTTTTCAGCATTTAATTATCCAGGTTAAAACTGCATCAGTCCAATTTTAATATTGGTTTATAGCTCTTTAAATATCGACATATAAGTTTCTTGTTTTTCATACTTCTTTCATGTCTTTAGTGGTTTTAATAGTTTTTAAACAATTCATTGTGGTCATTAATATTTCATAATATTAGACATCAGGATATTTAAAAACTCAACCTAAAATTGCCCTATTTATGTATAATATCATTATAATGAATTTTACTTCATTTATACACATTTATTTATCCACATAAACCTACTTAACATCTTCAATATTTGCTTCATAAGAACCAGAATTTTTTACAATGCTTGGCCCTAACAACAAGGCTCAGTAAATAAAAATTTAATCCATGCAGTTGTTCAATTAAAACTACTTGTGTCTCATTCTTTACATATTGTGTTTTCTTTGTAACACACATCCAGCTCATCACCAAATCCTGTGAATTAGAACTACACAATCTGTCTCAATTCTTTGCATTTCCTTCCTTCTCTGCTGTCACCTTCATAATCCAACTTCCTCTAACTCTTCTCCAAAATTATTGAAAAATTTATTTCTCTTTCCTTTGCATTTTTTGTTTGTTTCTAACCAATTTTTCAGACAGAATCATGAATAGCATTTCTCAAATGTTAATAGAGCATCCACTAGTTTAGAATTAACTCTAAAGTCTTTCTCTATCTACTAGTTCAACCTCAAGTTACGTATAACCTTTTTCAATCACTCAACTATGGCTCCATGGCATTGCCAGTTCCTTTAAAAGCTCAGTTTTTTCCATTGAGATTGTAGTACATGTTGTTATCCCTCATTTGAGGCTTTGGCTTCCATTTTTTATCCTGCAAACTCTTACTCTTCCATCAATAAGCAGGTGAGTTTTCACTTCCTCACCAGAAACTCAATAACCTTCATAAATAAAATTATGATGACCTCTGTATTCTAATATTGCCTTGGCATATCTTCCTCACCACAGCTTTACATACCATTTTGAGGTCCCTTTTAAAATTTGCTCCTAAAATACTTGCCTAGTAACTTGAAATATGTGTTAAAAAAATGTGTTATAAGAAAATAAGATGCATCAACCACAAGAAACCTTTTAGATTAAAAAAAGAACTTATTTCCCTCTACATCTTTTACAGCAAACTTAATTTATATTAATAAGAAAATTTAAATAATTTACATGCTAAAAACTTTAAAAATGGAAACACATGCACACACACACACACATATATGTATATTATATATATGTATTTCCAACCTGGGTACCAGTTTTTATCAGTCACACAAATCTACAGCACATTTTATCAGTCACATAAATCAGGTAAGACTATTTTATACTCTTAACTGTGTGCAGGTAATTTCATAATGGCCAAGGGGGAAAATATTTTAATTAACTTGTGCTCATTCTGTTGGATTTACTACAGAATAGTAGTAAAATTTTATGTTTTCCCCACAAACAGTGGTGACCTTTACATAATTTTCTTTTGGAAGAAAATGTAGAACAGATAAAAGATATGAAAGGATCATTACCATATGTTAACAGTTTTAGGGCAGATCACTGCTATCTGAATGTAACGTGTATCATCCATCCATTGCTTAAAACTATTAATTCAGAGGGACAAAATTAGTTTAAATCTACTTCATTTCTGAAAGCAGTGGGATTTTTTATGAAAACAATGGTAGATTTTTATTAAATACGTACTATACAGAAATTCTCAAATTTATTGTTCTCCACATTTTCAAGAAACTGAAATGAGAGTATACTTTAAGTAGCTTCATCTATCTTTGAATATAAAATATTCAGATAAAGTAGCACTTATTAAACAACCTTTAGTAAATACTCATAGAAATCTTTGAACGAAATTGTATTGAATTAACTAAAACACACATATTTGAGTTTTATATCTCTAATTTCTATATACTCATCTTTAAGAAGAGATGAGCCACCACAAAAGGACAAAAGGTCTTCCCCTTGGCCTGTTTCGGTCCTTTTTTCCTGGCTTTTGCTTTCCTACCTCCTTATTTCATTGGTTCTGAGGCTCTAAACATTTGCTCTTAGGACCTTATGTTTTATTCCTTTATCCTGCTGGGCACTTACTCTCATTTATCCTACTTTCACGCTGTACTTTATTTTGGACATCATTTGGTAAATGGCTGGCCATCTACTTAGGTTGGCATGGGACAAACATCAGGTAGCCCATTCTTTCTGGAAGGGCCTGGAAAAGATTCCAAACATAAAGAGGCATCAAGCTATTACATAGCATGTTATCATTATACCTCTTACTGATGTCAAAAACTGTAAGAAGTATCTGTATTCTATTTTAAAGAACAGTTCCACTGATAGCTCAGTGTAAGTACAAAAATGATAAGATGATGTTTCCCTTCTCTTTTGCCAGAGAGCTATAACTGATCTCTGATCTATAGTACATGAAAAGAAAAACTGGAATTTTCTCAGATACTCTCATCAACATCTGCCGCTCCTCATTTATGTTTAACAAAAAGCAACTTGAAGCCTGAAACATCTTTTCTTCCTAGGCAACTCACAATATATTACAAGTCTAAGCTATGAAAAAATTTCTCAACACCTGAGGATATTGTGATCTGAATGATATAAATTATTTTATATAGTGTATAATGATACAAATAATAAAAATCTGTATTTTTCCATTCTATATATTTAACAGGAATTCATGGAAGCAAACAACACTCAGCAATTACAGGATAGCTGAGCATTAACATGTCACCATTTCATTCACAATAAAGAGTGAGTTAAGGGAGAATAACACTGTTAACAGAAGGGGCAGGGAAAGTTAGACTGAAAAATCTTGTTTCTGAAAGTAACTTTTATTCCTGTCTTTCCAAACTGCTTTTATAGTCAAGTAACCTGAGGCCTAGATTATTACATAATTTACCTCAATAGAAAATGTATTAACAGAGTCAAGATATTTCTGATAAAACAAGAGCAGTTAAAAGAAGTGTGTAAAAGTTATGAACACTATTCTGCTTTATGCTATTAGGAGACATCTGCATTAGAATAATTCTGTTTTACAATAAAGGCAAATAGCTGTCCATAGGTTTCTGTTAATGAGAAAATGTTGACTTTTGTCTCTGAAAGTATTTATTATCCTCTATGACCATTAAAATAATGGTCATAGAGACAAATACATTTAGAAAGGATAGCATCATAGAGAATGAGTCTAAACTTCTGACTTTTGAAAAAGAAGATCTGTTTCTAAATTCAAAGAACACAAGATGTTTTATCAAACAATAATCAAGCTAAAATGCTTTAAACCATATTAAACACAAGTTACGTCTCTGTATATATTACTATATACAATGTTTCTAAATTTTTATTGTCAAGTTTATGTAACAAATATCATAACATCATATAGAATTTTGCAGCTATATATTTCATTATTTGATTATCCTTTTAGTATTTTTTTAATCTTGGTGTTCCATCAATGGCACAGTGTTTTATGCCTCCATGAGGACAATGAATCTTGGAAGACACTTTGTCAGAGAAAAACTTAGCTCACCAGGTTACATGTGTTGTCAAGATTTACTCCGAAAGTGTGACAAAACATATACAGTGTATTTGTACTGTGAAAGTTGCAGATACCAGGATGAAATCATTTTTGTCTTCCCAAACAAAATAGAATATGAAAAGCCCCGAAGGTGAGGAGACTCATGTTTATGTGTTTGAGATAAGAACTGTTTCTAAGGACATTCTAAAATTCCTTTTATGTCCTTCACATATCTCCTGCATTGATAAAGGTTATCAGTAGGCATTCTTTAGGACTTATGTCATTCAGGTAAGATGTTCTCAGAAAAGCACTTGCCCAGTAACAGCATCTCCACCAATGAACTGACAACATCTCTGACTTTGAACCTCTGGGACCAATGAAATCTATTTCTAAGGAACTTACGTAAATCTCTTTTGGCTAATAAAGGTTCTTCTTACCCTTTCCCTCACTGAATGCACTGGGAATTTTATCATTCCATGCATTCCAGATTATAATCCTCATTTCTTATCCTTAAATAAAACCAACATATTTAGAGACAATTTTCTCTAGTGTATTTTTTTTTAGGTTGATAGTATTCTCATATCTACTTTTCAGCACTTCTCCTTGTAACGCTGTGGCTTCTGAGAAGGTACTTCAGAAAGTATCTAGTGATCTCAGTATTTCTTCTCTTAGAAATCTAAATCCAGAGTTGTGGATGGGTTGGAGAAGGGTGGAGAAGAGTATAGCAAGGGCACAGTTTAGAAACTGTAATCAAGATTTTAGTTCCAATTAACTGACTCTTCAAAACAAGGAGAGACATGTCTGAACCTAGGTACATGAAAGTAAATTGAAGAGAGAAACAATGGTTAATTAAATCTGCAAAAAACAAACAAACAAACAAAAATCTAGACAAAAACTCTAACAAATCAAAATAGTGGTAAACCAAGACTAGGGAATCCAAGAATTAGAAGGTGCTAATGAATGTATAATGTTTTTAGGAAAAAAAAAAAAAAAGAACAAGTATTTCCAGAAATGTTTAGGTACACAAATGCACTGTGAACCATTCAGGAATATGTTCATGGTTGTGGTGTCTGAGGTTTGCTTTTGAAGGTTCCATTGTAGAGTCATTACTCTGGAGCCAATTGACTGGAGTGGGATGGCAAGAGAACAAGTTTTGCTTTTCTTACTGAAGGGTTTCTCCAGGCATGCGGTCCTTCAGTGCTACAGTTTTGAACTTCTCTCCATGTATTTTCTGATCTCTTTTTTCATTTTGTGTGAAACTAAGAGTTCAGAAATGATTGTTTCAAGTTGTCTCAAATAAACTCCTTAAATCCTTATGATTTACATTAAAATTTAATAGCAATAATAGTAATAACTCTTATTAAAAGTTTAATATTAAATAATAATGGATATCTAGTATTAAATCATCTGAGTTTTTCCAGAATGCTTTAATATATCACACCAAGAAAAAGTGTATATTCCTCTTATTCATCTGATAAGAGCTAAGCGAAATTATTGTTTTAATTTATTTTAATTTGTATCACTAATTTTTAAAATGTTTATATAGAAAAAATACACATAAAGTCACTATAGTACAGATTTAAATTGAAAAAAATAACCTGATGTGATTATTATACATTGTATGCCTGTATCAAGATATCTCATATAATCCATAAATATACATGCCTACTATGTACCCATATAAATGAAAAATAAAATAAAACATTTTTTAAAAGAAAAATGAAGATATATGCCCCAATTAATTATTCCACAAACAATCATATTTATAAGATTCTAATCCCTTGTTTTATATGTCCTATCTAATCTTCTCTCTTAGATTGTGAATGTAACTTGTGAATATGATATGATTATATTACCTTGTATTATGACAGGAATTTTTTTTAAAAGATTAATTGTTCTTTAAATACATAGAAAGATTAATTTCTCTTTAAATACATAGAGGGGATTTTAAAGATGTGATCAAGGCCCCTAATCAGCTGAGTTTTAGTTAATCAAAATACAGATGCTCCTCTTTTTATGATGGCTACATCCTGATAAACCCACCAGAAGTTGAAAATATAAGTTAAAAGTACATTTTCTACTTAACGATATTTGCAACTTATGATGGGTTTCTCTAGACTAGCCCCACTGTAAGTAGTGGAGCATATTGAATGCATATCTGTTTTGCACCACAGTAAAGTCAAAAAAATCTTAAATTGAACCATCATTAAGTCAGGGACTGTCTGCAGTAATTAACATGAGTAGACCTGAAATAACTTAAAATAAGTCAGATTCAGTTGAAGTGAAAAATATTCACTTGCTGTCCTTATGGAAAAAACCTACTATGTTGCAGAACGTGTCATGGGGTAGACTTCAGCAGGCAGTCTCTAGGAGTTGAAATGGTCCCAATTGATAGGAAGAAAAAAAAAGTTCTCAGTTCTACAACTGCAAGCAACTGAATTATGCCAACACACTTGTTGTTGTTCTAAACTTAGAATTGGGCTATAAACCTTAGATGAGATGTCAGCCCCCATTTACTCTTTGATCACACCCTGTGAGGTCCTGGTCGGAGAACCTACCTGTGCTGTGCCCAAACCCCTGGCCTGGAGCAACCCTGAGAAAATAATGAAGGATGCATTAACTGGCAAATCTGTGATTATTTACTATTCAGGAATTGAAAATGAATGAAGTTGTGCTAGGCAGAATTCTAAAATGATCCAAATCCCACTCTCTGATACACACACCCCATAATATGTCTCATTTTGAGGGTGAATGGAACCTCTGAATAGATGGAGATAACCTTTGTGACAATGTGGGAAGTATGAAGGGAATTTCCAGATGAGAATAAGTTCCTATATTTGCTGTTTTTGAATTACACAAAAGGAGAATTATGCCAGGTGGGCCAGAGTTAATCAAATGACACTCTAAAAAGAGAGACACTTTCAGATACAAAAAATATTTTTCTACTGTAAGCGCCGCAGTTGTGAGAGTGTGTGTGAGAAAGTTGTGTGTTCAAGTGTGGGAGCTGAGAACAATCCCCACTGAGAGGCAGCGAAACAAAATGAATTAAATTTTGTTAACAACCATATGAACTTGGAAGAGGAGCCTGATCTCTGCCAAAGAATATTGTTGAGCACACATCTTGATTGCCACCTGTGAGCCTGTAAGAAGATTCAGTTAAATCACGCCCAAGTTACTGTGTGTCATTTGTTATGCAAAAATAGAAAAGGAATGTGTATGTTGAGATTAAAATTAAGATATATGAGAAAAATAAAATATTATATTTGGATTACATTATTCTGAATGTTTATCTACACAGTTTAAATAATCTGGCTATATTGTCCACATGGCTTCCAACTTTGTTCATATAAGCAAAAAGGATTTATAAGAACTATTGAATTCAGAAAAAATCATTTTTCTCTCAAACTACTTGAAAAGCATATGATTAGTTATTCTTGTATACAGCAGTTCAAATGAATCTTTCCTGAATAATCTTTTTCCTCATTACAAATATCTTTTTGGATGAAGATGTTAGCCATACTCTGCATGATTCCAAATTTTAATATTTAATACTACCTCCTTTTTTTTCTCATTCTCTACTGCTAAAACTTTTTCTACATTATCTGTGAACATAAATTTGCTAGTTACAAGAGCATATTTGTGGTTTATATCATTTTGAGATTTGAGGAATATCTGTGTAACCACATTTAAATTATTCAGCAGTAAAATTAATGCTCTATTCACACAATCTTCAGTTTCCAGATTGCCTTTCTGATTGGCATAACTGAGATATGACTAAGCTGAAAGCTTCATATCTGGCAAGAGTTTTATTCATTTTAAAGAAAATTATCAAACCAAATAGCAATGCACAATAGTCATCTCCTATCAAATACAATTATCTTAAATATAAGCATTTTCATATCAGTGAAGAAATGGTCTAGACAATTAGTAGAAGTTTCTTCATTTATAATGTATATGTAATAGGTTAATTTGAATAACCAATCAAGGCATGGATACATATGTTTGTACGTATTAAATTGTTGAAATTCACAAAAGTACATCTATTAATAAACACAGATACATATCTATTTATGTAATTATTATGTTACTTATCAAACCTTCCTTAGTTCAGCATCCATTATAATTTATAAGTACATTGTTCCTTCTTTTTTACTAGATATCAATTAGCTCCTATCCCCTTTATTTATTCTTTTATATGTATACATCTATCCATCCATCCATAATGTGTCTCAGTATAGAATCATAAATTCTGATTTTATTTAAGGAGATAAGTAATATAATCCAAGATAAACAGAGCCAATTCTCCTACTATTGTTCATTGAAGTTGTTAATTTTCACAATCCTTGTTCCAATCCAGCATTATGCATTTTATTTAGATGCCAAGGCTTTTTATTCTCTTGCAATTTGTAGCAGTGTCTTACACTATTTATCTGTATCTTTCTAAATAGAAATTTTGGAAGAGTAGAAACCAGTTATTTTGTAGAATGCCTCTCTAGTTGGAATTGCACACAGATTCTTCTTAATAAGATTCAGGTGATGTGACGTGGGGACAAGAAAGAGAGATCAGACTGTTACTGTGTCTATATAGAAAGAAGTAGACATAAGAGACTCCATTTTGTTCTGTATTTGAGATGCTGTTAATCTGTGACCCTACCCCCAACCTTGTCCTTGCAAGAGACATGTGCTGTGGTGACTCAAGGTTTAACGGATTTTGGGCTGTGCAGGGTGTGCTTTGTTAAACAAGTGCCTGAAGGCAATATGCTTGTTAAAAGTCATCACCATTCTCTTAATCTCAAGTACCCAGGGACACGTGCACTGCCAAATGTCACAGGGACCTCTGCCTAGGAAAGCTAGGTATTGTCCAAGGTTTCTCCCCATGTGATAGTCTGAAATATGGCCTCGTGGGAAGGGAAAGACCTGATCGTCCCCCAGCCTGACATGCGTGAAGAGTCTGTGCTGAGGAGGACTAGTGTAAGAGGAAAGAAGGCCTCTTGCAGTTGAGATAGAGAAAAGCATCTGTCTCCTGCCCGTCCTGGGGCAATGGAACATCTCGGTGTAAAACCGGATTGTATGTTCTGTTTACTGAGAAAGGAGAAAAACGCCTTAGGGCGAACGGTGGGACTTGCTAGCTCAATGCTGCTCTTTATGCACTAAAAAGGCTTATGGAGATGTTTGCATATGCATATCACGCAATGCTGCTCTTTATGCACTAAAAAGACTTATGGAGATGTTTACATATGCATATTAAGGCACAGCACTTTTCCTTAAACTTACGTCACAGAGATCTTTATTCATATGTCTTACTGCTGACCTTCTCCCTACGATGATCCTATTATCCTGCCATTTCCTTTTTCTAAGATGGTAAATATAATGATCAATAAATACTGAGGGAACTCAGAGACCAGTGCCCGCGTGGGTCCTCTGTATGCTGAGCGCCAGTCCCCTGGGCCCACTTTTTCTTTCTCTATACTTTGTCTCATTTCTTTTCTCAAGTCTCTCTTTCCACCTAACGAGAAACACCCACAGGTGTGGAGGGGCAGGCCACCCCTTCAATGTGATTTTCAAAAATGGCAATAAACTGATTTATCCTTCACAGTATATCCTGTTTGGAAGTATGTGATGTTGACTTACCCTAAAACACTAATGTTAGTTTCGATGACTTGTTAAGGTAGTGACAACAAGTTTTCTACCCTGACAAGTCACTGCCTTTCAATTTATAATTAATAAGTAATGTGTAGGGGAGACTTTATGTCTATGTAATATTTTGTTAGTTTTCAAACTTTAATCCATTGGGTTGACTATCCATTATAATTTTTAATACATTATTCCTTATTTCCTCTTTATTTACTAATAGTCATTTTGCTTTTATCTCATTTATTTATTCTTTTATTAATCAGTATATACATACATGTGTACTTTAAAATGATGAATTCTTCTTTATTCAAAGAGTTACAATCTATGACTACCTTATTCATTTTTGTACTCAAACTGTCACAGATTTACCAATGAAAGCACTTCCTGGCTGACTTTCCTGTCCTTTTGACACATTTTATGATTCTTTGAGGTCTTACTTACTTTCTTTCTAAAACAATGTTTTAGGTTCATTTTGTAATTTTGTTTTTATCCTATCCCTGAAATATCACACAGCAATCTTTGTTTCTTTTCTCTTCTCTTCTTTTTTTTTTTTTTTTAGACAGAGTTTCCTTCTTCTTGCCCAGGCTGGAGTGCAATGGCATGACCTCAGCTCACCACAACCTCCACCTCCCGGGTTCAAGAGAGTCTCCTGCCTCAGCCTCTCGAATAGCTGGGATTACAGACATGCGCCACCACGCCCAGCTAATTTTGTATTTTTAGTAGAAATGGGTTTTCTCCATGTTGATCAGGCTAGTCTTGAACTCCTGACCTCAGGTGATCCGCCCACTTTGGCTTCCCAAAGTGCTGGGATTATAGGTGTGAGCCACCACACCCAAGCACTCTTGGTTTCTTCAAATGAGGAATATTAATTAGAAATCAAGACTTGGGCATTAGCTTTCCTTATTGACACCAGAGTATCATGCTATTAGACCCTGTCATGAGATAAAGCTACCATTTTATGTACAATTTTATGACTATCTATCTGTAGATTGATATGTAGATCAATCTATCCATCAAAATCATGAATTCTTACTCTTTCTTCCTATCATAATCCAAATCCATAGCACACATTAAACAAGAGAGTACATGTAGCAGGAGGAAAAGAACCTTGGAAATTGTCTTCTTTGTTTGATAATTCAATATGATTAGCTAAATCAATTAATGACTATCATGAACTTTCAATTTCACTTTCACATAAAAATACAAAGAGGAAATATTTATGGAATTTGATTTGGCATACACACACACACACACACACACACACACACCCCATGGAATACTACTCAGCCATAAAATGGAAGAAAATACTGGAATTTACAGCAACTTGGATGAAGTTGGAGGACATTTTATTTATCTACTTGGTTGATGGGGACTTAGTTTGGTTCCAACTTGTTTTCCTTTGAATAGGTATCCAGTAGTGGGATTACTGTATCGAACAGTAGTTCTACTTTTACTTCTTCAAGGAATCTCGATACTGTTTTCCATAGTAATTGTACTAATTTACATTCTCACCAGCAGTGTAAAAAAAGTTCCCTTTCACCACATCCACACCAAAATGTATTATTTTTTAACTTTTTAATTCTGACCATTCTTGTAGGACTAAGGTAATATTTCCTTGTGTTTTTAATTTGCATTTCCCTGGTGATTAGTGATGTTGAGCATTTTTTTCATATGTTTGTTGGTTACTTACGTATCTTCTTCTGAGAATTGTCTTTTCATATTATTTGCCTACCTTTTGATGGGATCTTTTGTTTTTTCTTGCTGATTGAGCTCCTTGTAGATTCTGGATATTAGTCCTTTGTTGGATGTATAGTTACAAATATTTTCTCCCAATCTATGGGTTTTCTGTTTACTTTGCTGATTATTTCTTTTCCTTTGCAGAAGCTTTCTAGTTTAACTAGGTTCCATTTATTTATTTTTGCTTTTGTTGCATTTGCTTTTGGAGTCTTAGTCGTGAACTTTTTGCGTAAGCTAATGTCTAGAAGAGTTTTCTGATGCTATCTTCTAGAATTTTTAGGGTTTTAGGTCTGAGATTCAATCCTTTGATCTGTCTTAAACTTATTTTTGTATAAGGTGAGAGATGGGGATCCAGTTTCATTCTTCTACATATGGCTTTCTAGTTTTCCCAGACCTATCTTTAAAAAAATGTTTTGACCACTTGGAAATAACTTTAGATATGTAAGTTTAGTTTAAATTTAAACATTCAAAAACACAAATATGTAATCCACCATATTAATGGAATAGTGGATAATAAAATATAAAATATTGAAATAACACTTAAAAGTCAACCCAATTCCTCATCATAAAGAAACTCTCAACGATTAGGAATAGAAAAGGATACCCTCATCTGAAAAATGGCTCATCTCAACCAATGTTACACTTAGTAATGAGACACTGAAGGCTTTCTCCTAAGATCAGGAACAAGATAAGAATATTTTTAAATATTGCACTGGATGTCCAGGCCAGTGCAACAAGGCAAAACATAAGTAAATAAAATTAAATAAAGTAGGATGTCATAAATTTATCAGGGGAAAAATAAAACATTTTTTGCATATTACATGATTGTGTATGTGGAAAATCATGAAGAAATTAGAAAACATTTTTACTAAAACTAATAAATGAATTTGTCAGTATCATAGGACATATGGTCAATTCATAAGAATCAATTTTATTTCTATGTAATGTGAGCAAACAATTAGAAAATAAAATATTTTTAAAAATTACTCATAATATCAATAAAATTTTATATGTGTGTGTGTTTATATATATATCTGAGGAAATATGCTATATCTTGACTGATTTGTTGATTATAATATGTATGCACTTGTTAAAACTTAAAATTATACACTTAAAATTTGTGCGTTTCACTGCCTAGAATTTCACTTAATTAAAAAATTAAAATATGTAAAACTCAATCAACCCACACTTGGTTTTAGTTATTTTTATTTGCAACCACCACCTTTTTAATTTGGAAATTAAAAAAACTCAATGTTTATTCAATCCAGAAAACTTAATCCAGAAAACTTGTTATAGTTCATTTTAGTCACCTTTAAGTGTAAAAACGAAAAAAAATTATGTGTATCTTGGTATAATGCACATATTAGAAAAATAGATTTATTGACCAAATTATTAATTTACTCATAATAATTTTGTATTACTATTCAACATTCCATATATTTTTGTATCTCAGATAGAAATAAATTATCTTTACTTCTTTTCATTGCTGATACTTCTACCTCTACAAAAATAGAATACTGTTACTTTTTTCAATTAGGTTTTTCTGTTGTATTATTTTTACTGAATATCTCTGGTATGGCTGGTCTCTTCATGTGAGACAGGCATAATTTCTAAATAACATACCATTATATTTTGTATGATTGGTATTTCTTCAAATATAATTCTTAAAACAAAGGGTGTCTGCAAATTCTAAGTAATATTTCTCCCCACAGTTTGAAGTTATGTTAGTCTAGATTCAGGCTGTATCTTACTTATGAAACCAATTCTGTCATTATAGGGGAGGAGAATTTCTTCCTTCCATTGAGATTGTAAAACTCCAACTTGTCTTATCTATTACATTTGTGGTAAGGACAATGGACTTCGTGTTATCATGTTCAAAGTCAAAATGATTATTGCTCAAGTCTCTGTGTACCATACAAATAAAAGCATGTTTGTCAGGATAATAAATGCTAGCTATCATTTCAACAAATGCTGTAAAATATGGGTGGTTTCGCTCATTGTAATTTTATTTCTTAGTCAAGTAAATCCTGATATGAATCAGGAAAGCCTTTTTCCATTTGTAATTCTATCTTGTGGAACGTTTGGTTTCTGAGGTCTCAGTGGGAGCAAGGGGACAAAATGAAGTAGAAGGAAGTGGCACAAGTTATTTTTCTTCACAGTCATTGAACAGAATTGACTCCAACCGGACTGCAAAGAATGCTGGGAAACACAGGAGAACTGGAGGAATATTTGTGAGTACTATCTCTCACAGCAAGTAGCAAAGTTATTACCATATCATTTCCTTCATGCTCTGGATAGTTGTTCAGGCCCTGCAGACTTGGCAATGCCCACTGTCTAGGTACACACTCAGTTCACCCTTGTGAGTGCTCCAATCCAGGAATGCTCTGATGAAGCAAGCTATGTATTCCACTCCTTCTCCTGAATACTCTCAATTTAGAAATTCAATTTCTCAGAATTTGTATTATATTGCTATTTTCTATTTCTTTATCTTCCTCACAGGGCATACAATTTTCTACTGCCCAATTATTATTCCACATCACATCAAACTCACATATATATAATACATCAGGGAATGCTGTGAACTCTACTCTACCAAGGGGTATTTAAAATCTGTGTGAAAAAAATATTTTCACAAAATTTACATACACACACACATATTAATAGATAAACACAGATATATGTTTAAAATTCTTAAACTTTAGGAAAAAAATATTTTAACACTTCCCTGATGCCTGAAAAGTCAAGAAAGACAAAAAATGTAGGACCTGATACCATGGTTATGCTCTTGAGAGAGAAAGAAAGACATTTCTCCCATTGCTTTTTGTAAGTTTACATCTAAGAAATAGAGTAAATTTTTTGTGGGGGCAGGGCAGCGTTGTTTTGTTTTGTTTTGCGATGGTCTGGCTCTATCACCTATGCTGGAATGGAGTAGCAGGATCACTGCTCACTGTAGCCTGGAGCTCCTGGCCTCAAGGGATCCTCTGACCTTAGCCTCTGGAGTAGCAAGTACCTGGGACTACCTGCAGGCACCACTGCGCCTGGCTAATTTTTATGTTTTTGGTAGAGATGGGGTTTCATCATGTTGCCCACTTTGGTCTCAAACTCTTGTGCTCAAGAGATCTGCCCACCTCGGCCTCCTGAAATGCTGGGATTACAGGCTAGAATAATTGTTAATTGTTCTATCAGATTCTCCTGTTACTTTATTTTTTTATATCTCTGGTACTTCCCTAAAAGGCTATACTGAACTCTGTATTAAAAGTTCACTGTTCAACAGAAAACAGTGATGTTTAACTCATTTTATTGAGACATAGGCATGTATTTATTTTTGAAACATTTGATTGTGTGGAATTTATGGGAAAGCCAATATACACACTGACTCTTAAGATTTTCTATGTTAAAATTGAGCCATAGTATTACCGCTCCATCAGAATATATTCTGCCTCTCTGTGAATATTGAGTGGTATTTTTTACTTAAAAGAATTGTTTTTAATTTAGAGTACAATAACCAGTTTAAGTCAAAATAATTCAAGCGATACAGAAGAACACATAATTAAAATCATTACTTGAATCTGGCCAAGTTTTCCACACCCCCTGAATTAGCGACCCACTCAGTAAGACCGTCTCACTTTAAGCCTCTCCTAATTTCCAATATTTACACACACATATTTGTACCTAAGTGGAATAGTCCTATAAACCTATTCCTAACTTGTATTTGTATTAACAGATATGTTGGTCTTTACTGCACATCAGTGCATATAAATAGCTCTCTTTTTCTTTTTCTTTTTTTTTATTATTGTTATACTTTAAGTTCTGAGATACATGTGCAGAACGTGCAGGTTTGTTACACAGGTATACACGTGCCATGGTGGTTTGCTGCACCTATCAACCCCTCATCTGTATTGGGTATTTCTCCTAATTGCTATTTATCTGTTGACAATTGCTTTGCTCCACATTTTTTATTATTCCAAACAATTTTGCAGTTCTTATACGTAATAATTACAGCAATGAACTCTTCATTTCCCAGTCTTCTGAGTCAATAGTTGCGACTTTTCTAGATTGCTTTCTGCTTCAAGCACACAAACAAAAAGAGAAGAGTTGTATTTTTAAAAAATACACCATTAAAATAGTATTGACTATAGTCACCCTATTGTGTTATCAAATAGTAGCTCTATTGATTCTTTCTATTTTTTGTGTGTGTGTGTGCTCTCTTGTCCTATCTTGTCTAGAAAGTTTTTCTGTTCCATTGTGTATTCCCTAATCACAATCTACCTTGTTGGTCTACCAACATTTGTATATAACAATACAATTCTTGTAAGTTTCTTTTTAGTAATAATTAGCTATCTCATTAATAATCTTATTATTCTGTTTTGGTAACTACACATTTATTGATTTTTCAGAAAATGATCTGTACAATATTTATTCATTCCATGTCATCAGTCACATTAAGAGATGGGGAAGTACTTGAAATCTTTGGTAATTTATTTTCAAGTAATGATTCCATTAAAATAAAATTTTGTGTGTTGAAATTCCCATCAGATAAATTGCATCAGATCAATGGGTCACAACAGAATACCAAATTATTACTTCCTTTTGAAATACATGAGTTATTTAGTGAAAACAAGTAAAAAATCTGAAACAAGGAAGTTTAAATAGGGAACATTGAGGAATTTGTGGATTTTATGGACTTCCTCTTCCCCATAGACTAAGATATTTAATGCATTGATAGCTATTTAATTATTTCATTTAACTCTGAGGACTTTTGGGGTACCTATTGCTCTATGCAAATAAAAATAACCTGTCCTAACAAATACTAAATTCAGCTTTACCAGATTTATTCAGAGCTACAGATTTACAATCAGTTAAGAATGTATTAGAATAATTAGAATTATCAAATGAGTGACTTGAGATGCTTTGAATCTTGGAATTTTAAGTAGCAATGATAGATACTAAGGAGCAGGATGTATAAAAGTGTGGCATTTTCTCTGACCTCCAGGATCAAACAATTAATGAAACTTATTATCTGCCCCCTTATGCTTTCTTGCACAAATATGTGTTGCTTTTTTAAAATTACCTTTTGTTAAAATTATTGATTTATCACATAACATAATTCTTCTTAATTTTGTATATGAGCTGGTAAACCATTTGATGTATTAGCTTTGAATAAATAAGAACAATACCAGCTATATATAGTATCTGCTTAATGATGCATTTTAACTCAATTTTTGTAAGTGATACCAGTTTGCACATGATTATTATAGGTTATCAGGTTATGTTAATAATTATGGTCTGAATGTTCCTTAGATTACACATTGGCATGGATACTAGAAAATAACTTATCCATCTAAAACCACAAACTACGTCAAGAATAGTAGCAAAATGCTTATTTACATTAATCATTCATGTCTCTATCAAGTGTCTCTCCACATTTATCTTTAAAATATTGGAGAGATTGAAAATTAAGCACAAACTATTGCACAGTATTTTCAAATTGAATTATATGTCATGAGTTTTATAACTGCCATCAAATTTAAGACAATAAAGGCAATACTTTTAATTTAAACCCGATATTGGTGGGAAACTGGCTTTTGGAATGATGTATTTCTGTGGTGGTGATAATTGTTTGGTTTACATATTTATGCAAAATATTGAGAGCAGCAAGGGGCTTTGTTTATGAAAATAGGTCAAGTTTTAGAATTCCAAAGAGAAAACTGTCTATTACATTGGAAAGACTTTACAAATACTTTAAATATTGTATCTTGTTATATGCAAACTTTACCATTTCAGTTGGTGCAAACATAGACTATATGTGATCTGTTCGTGATTATACGAAAAATTTCAATTTTCACGATGGTTAGTCTGAAAATAGTCTCAGATGGTTTTGTGTGTCTATTTATTGATATGATTTTTAAATTTATATCATCTTAAATATTAAAAATCAACTCCATGAACTTTGATCTCCTTTCACCAATGTCTATTGAACAAATTGTTGATCAGAATTTTTCATTATCATTTTGGAGATACTGCCGACTATGTTAGAACAATTACATTCTAATTTGCCATTAATAAGCTAGTATTCCTAAAAATGAGGTATTTTATATTTTTAAAATTGTTTTTTATTTATGCTTTAGGATTAAAATTGTCTGAAATTTTCTGAAGTTGCTGTTAAAAGCTATTGAGTATTATTCAGTCTCAAGTAAACAAAGGAAGGGTCATATTGAACCCTGTGAATAAACCATTGCTTAGAATTAGTGGAACAGCACTACACCTCAAAATGTTTCCTTCTGTTTTGAAATATATTATGAATTTATTCTCCCCTATGTTTGCTTTGCATATTGAAAATATGAAATGAGAAGACAAAATGTCATGTCTGATGCCCTTAGCACTGAGAAAGGAACAGATAACTTGATTCAAATTCTAAGCATTTATTTACTAAAACACATTACTGATTTTTACAAGAACATTTTTCAGTTTAAAAAAGAAAAAAAATGTTTCCTATATCTTGTCATTTAAGTAGAAATATAAGGGCAAAAAGTTTTGGGGTTAAGTCTTTTTTTTCACACATTTCATTAATAGAGAGTATATTTGAAAGTATTATGGTAAAAATAAGGCAGCTCAATTATTGAAACATTAATTCTATAAACATCTCCTCTTTGTATTTTTATGTTAAAGTGAAATTGAAAATTCATGATAGTCATTATTTGATTTAGCTAATCATATTGAATTAGCAAATACAGAAGACAATTTCCAAGGTTATTTTTCTTCCTGCTACTTGTACCCTCTTATCTAAATTCATACAGCTTTCAGCCTGAACAAGCATTTGAATTCACTCTTCAAATTATGTATGTACACTTGACTTAGCTCCAATATGGGAATGCAACATACACAGGAAATTCTGTACAACAAACTAAAATCATCTTTTTGGTTTCCTATGTTTTCTAACAAGAAGAATAGTAACTTTAAAATTTAGTAATATATACTAAACATGTGCTTTTTAATATAGTAAGGACACGATTTTTCTGTAAAGAATTTTTCATTTGCCATAAATGTATTTAAAGGAGGCCACGATTTTTAAAAAAGATGCATTCTAGAAACTTGTAACTTTATCAAAATGATCCCAAGTAGAGTCCTGGTAAATTAAATTAAATTTAACAGAAATCAGAGAAAGAATTGAACTTAAAATCTCTTTTCTATTTATGTGAGTTCTGTTTTAAGATGGCCTCATATATTCAAAAAGTTATTGTGTAATAATTTCATAAGAAGTTGCAGGAGTGATGATTTAATTGGTAAGTGATGCTTTTAAAAGGTCACGAAGATCTTGTTGATTATGTAATTCTAAACTTTATCTGACTGCTCATCTGTTCAGTCAAATCTGTTAAGGGCACTTCTCCAGATCCATATTAGCAATACATCTGTTACACTTGATCAGGTTGAAATAGAACAGAAGTAAACAGCATATATTTGCCAAAGGCAGGTTGATTTTCATTTATTTTTGGGAAGAGTGGTCAGTTTGTGAAGTTCTAGAGACACACAGTAATTTTATTTGCTTAGTGAAATGTGGTCTCTGTATAGAATCAAATGCTCTCCTAACCAACAAAGTAAAACAAAAAAATAGAAAGGAATGAAATAATTAAAAACGATTTTATTGTTAATAGTACAGACTGTTGGTATAACAAAAATATCACTAACACATTACAAATATTTTGTCATCATTAGGATACTATTGAAAATAAATTACTTTCCATAGGATCCTTTATTTTTTTCTGTTATAACAGTATTTACAAAGTAATAAAAATGTTTGAGAAACTGGCATGCTACTAAATGTGTGTATCTTTACCAAACAAAATATCTCTTAAACTTGTCCACACACATTTAACTACAGAGAGTAACGTAGAAGATGACAAGGTGTCTTGGATCTTGCCTTGAAACCAAGTTGACTTTTGAACTACAAAGGAAATTTACTTTACCTATGTTTAAAAGTTAAAGCGTGGCATAATAAAATTGCATAAAAAATAACTACAAACTGCATGAGAAACAACCATATTCAAGACAAAATCAGAAGTCAGCTCCACTTAAGGCACAAAAAGCTGTATCATTGCTTCTCTACACACTTTGGGCCTCCATCTGACCTATTCCAAAGCCTAGCTATGTCCCAGATTGAAGAGAAAAATATGAAGTGCTCAAAGTGATTCACTGTGGTGTCAAAATGTGTTAGAATTGCTATTTATGTTTTTTATCTTAAAAAGAACAACAAATAACTTTGCTCATATTTCACATATAGATTGACATTGGAACCTCCACTCAGTCATATGTACAGATAGTCCTAAACTGATGATGGGTTATGAGGCTGACTTCATGAAAGAATGAGATTTCTCTAGCATTTGAGTAGGAAGGTAGGGAGACATACAGAGAATGAAGGAATATAGAAGATGAGGAGACAAAATACAGCATTTAATTTATAATCAGAATCAGGACATATCTGAAATAAGGCTCCATTAATATTCAAACAGGTATCCATATAAATCAGTACTGTTCTGCAAACCAACTTGTATAGATATGATAAGATGGAGCAGAGAGTTTTGCATTTAATGCCAGTTTATTGAGACATGGAAATTTACATGCACTAAGTCCAGTGCACTAAGAATTACACAGGTAGTTAATTATTTTTGTATTTATTTCTTAAATCAGTCCTTGAAAACTAGACAGGAGTTTGATAAAATAGTGTTTCTTGATGTTTAGGTCCATAATTGCTTATCAGAAACATCTCAGGGACTATGCCTTCCCAAACTCAGAATTTTCAGGTTTTATAAAATTAGTATGTATCTACTATCCAAGAATATTTTGGGGAAATTATAAATGAAAGACATTAATACGCTTTCAGTAAGACATACATGCAATCACACTGAAATGAAGGCCATGAATTGGCATGGGGTTATCTCTTGCCAATGCACATTGCGCTTTCCACCAATGGATTGTATAATTGTGCTTTCTTCCAGAATTTTGTGGATTTAAGAATTTTGGAAAAGAAATCGTAGACATGTAATATATACACAAGGTAGCATTCTATAAAACTTTCTATACATTTTGACATTTCTAAGAAAAAATAATTGACTACTAGGTTAGTATTAGACACTGGTATTTGCAGAGCTTTTGTTATGCATTGACTTGTCAAAAATTTTTTTAAAATGTTATTTTTCTGTAATCTTAATTATTTATACTGCATACGTCTATGGCTGACCATTCTTCTTTCAGCTCTTACTATTAACCAAAGGTACATTTTTTCTAATATCTATTGTCAATCAGGAGTAATCTTTAATATTGTTCATATATGTTTATATCAGATTGAGTAAGCCTACCAAATCTGAATTTCTCAATATACTGGGATTGAAATTTTAATCCTAGTCAAGTGCAAGTTATTACTACAATCATTAGTATGTTTTGCACATGTATCTAGAATGTAGATAAATTCTAAATAGATTTTCAATGATTTGTTGTCAACCATAATGCACACTGCAATTAAAGGCTCATAAATGGCAATCACATACTCAGATGATTCAATGCTATGATAGATGTTCTCTCTTTTATTAAATCGTTTTTCATATATCTTACTTTACACGTAGTTGGAATTAGATAATGACTAATAATTTTGTACCTGCACAGAAGACAAAACCAATGAATTAATTTGAAGCATATTGAGATATGACAGATACTAAGAATAATTTATTTAGATTTATTTAAACTGAAGCAGATGTATAAATCTTCAAATGAATTGATGAGTGAACTATGAACTTTTTCTATAGAACCTTTTAAACAATCCTATAACTTCTTTTCTGACTTTTAAGTGTTTAAAGGTTTGAAAAGACCCTTAACTATAAAATTTTGTCAATGAACTTTTCATAAACAAAAGGATAATTAGTCCAGTACATTTTGGCAAAATACATTATTGTAGAAGAGAAATTTAAATTTTACACTTATCAATACAGAAGATCTAAGTCTTTAATTCAATATGGATGATCTGAGTGTTCAATCAATCAGTTAAGATGATGAGTCTTTAATTTGAAAGATAAAGGGATTAGGGATAGTATAATAACAAGTATAATCCATATACTTATATATAAATTGACTCATAGCACTATAGTAATGAATAATACTGTAATAATAATAAAGGAATCTTCTGGGTTGAGTGCTACTGGATTGACTCTCCCTCAACAGTTGCGAATTTTTGTAGAAATTCGCAGAATCACATTAACAGTGGGGTTACCTATAATAACACACCATTTGCTAGTGAACAAAGAATGTGAAGTAAACACACTGAATGATATACAGTATCAAAAGACATCATGAGATAATGTCTGCTTTGATCTCTATTATGGAACAGCAGGACCCAGTAAGACTAGAAAATAAAAGAACCTTAAAATCCACCCACTGAGATGAATTCAAGGAGAGTTTGCTTGAAAACGAAATAAATACTTCAAGATGTTTATAGCTTGGGTCTAAATTAAATATCCAACATTAAAAGGAAACATTGAGATAAGTAAGAAGAGAAAACAATTGATCATGATCAAAAGGGGAGTAGAAGGCATTGGATAAAAAACAGATTAGTTTTAAATGGAGGAGTATTAACTTTTCTTCTGAAACTGTTGTAAAGAAAGAAAGAAAGGCTGGGCGTGGAGGTTCGTGCCTGTAATGCTAGCACTTTGGGAAGCCAAGATGGGCAGATCACTTGAGGTCAAGAGTTCCAGACCAGCCTGGCCAACATTGTGAAACCCTGTCTCTACTAAAAATACAAAAATTAGCTGGGCGTGGTGGCAGGCGCCTGTAAACCGAGATATTCTGGAGGCTGAGGCAGGAGAATCGTTGGAACCCAGGAGGTGGAGGTTGCAGTGAGCCGAGATTGCAGCACTATACTCCAGCCGGAGTGACAGAGTGAGACTCCATCAAAAAAAAAAAAAAAAAAAAAAAAAAAAAAAAAACCACGAAAGGAAGGAAAGGAAGGAAGGAAGGAAGGAAGGAAGGAAGGCAGGCAGGCAGGCATTGATAGTACAATGGTATTTCTTTCACAATATGAAATCAAGGCCTGTGGTGCTCAGCACTAGTAAAGCAAAACGTATATCTCTTTTTTTTATGTCTTTCTTTTTTGAGGAATATGCAGTACCAAGAAATGTAAGTATGAGAAGATACAATTATAGCTACTTCCTGAGCTCTGCAACTCTACACCATGTGTTCTTTCTTATCTCTTAGGCACTGCTGCTCTAGACAGGCCAGCTGGATACCTGTTTCCAATGATGCTGTCCTTGATGACAGCGGCCCTTTATGGCTGTTTTCAAGCCTACAGCTCTTGATGTTCAGACTCCAAAAGCTTATATATGCACTTTTGAAGCCTTATCACACATAAAGGACACAATATTTTACCTTTTCAGGGCCCTGAATGTTATCTAGTTTTCATGGATTATTAGAAAACACTTTCAGACTTCAACTGTTTTCATTTTTCTTGAGTCTTGCCTCTGTTCCTGAGTATCTTGCATTATGCAAACTGGTAACTTCAAACACTTATTAAATCTCCCTGAGTAAGAGAAAGTCAGATCTCTAGGACTCCGATGACTGGCTAGGATGTCACAAGAACTTACATTAAAAAAAAAACAACACCAAATTTCTTATTTATGAATTCATAGCATCAACATATAGACACATAAATGCAGCCTCTCATTCCACCTGCACATATATACATGGAATGAGTTCATACATCATTGAATATCTATTTGGATTAGCTCCCATATTATTTTATAATTAAAAACCTTATTTTGGTACATTTTGGTTTCATAAAAAATGATATTTTCAGTGACTCAGAAAAGCATCAATTGTGATGCATAAGTTTAAAGTATGCTTAACAGAATGTACCAGACATAACCTGAAATTAATTTCAAATTAAAATTATTTAACCATAAAATAATTACTATCAATTCAGTGTATCTTACAACAATTTCTGACATGTATGTTTATAATTTGTGACATGAATAGAGTATTTAATTCAAGTTTCAAAATAGAAAGATTATATGTCTGATTTATTAGAAAAACACAGGAAGCAGAGACAATGGGGAAGTTGATAAAGCCAATGGAATCCAAAGCAGTAGAAAAATGAAAATCTAGTATTTGTAATTCATCCTACATTATGATTGGTCTGAAAATATTGACAGAGATTTTATGTTTTTACCCAACAGGTAAGGAAAATTATAGACACACACATAGCATAAATGATATTCTGTGATCTACCGAAAAAAAAAGCTTGTAATTTCATTATTAATTTTTGAAGTGACGGCTTAATTAATATGTATTTTAAACAACATTTGGGAAGATCAGTGTTTTTTTATGTCTTGGTAATTCAGCATTATAAAAGAAATTCCTCTGTATCTTTTAAACTTATATTATTATCTCCATGTAAGGAAATTCAATCCTAGGAACTTAGTTTAAAGGCAGAGATAATCCTTATTTTCCATACAGTTATCAGGGATAATAACACTGACACCAAAATACCATTTATTCTGATGTGCACAGAGGAAAATTCAATGTTCATTGCATGAAATCAAGAAGATATTAAATATAACTTTGTTCTTACTCTTAAAAAGATGCCCAAAGGCAAAAGTGCCATTTTCTGTCAAGCACGACTCAATTGATAGTTCACTCTTCATTCTGCACAAATGCCTCTTTTAAAATGATTCAATTCCTCTACTACCTCATCTTCTCTGGTCAGGCAGGAATCATCGAGAGAGAAGATTGGCCTATTATCTTCCCACTCTGTCAGAAACAGCAGCAGTAATGGTCATGATTCTCTCATATGCTACCAGTTCAATGCTCCATAAAACATATGAACTATGCTATCTAGACTTAATTGTGCCTAGAGGAAAATAAAATGAAATGAGGTGGATAGTTAAGTAAAATGTTGGTATATATGTTAATATCTCTCTGTGTGTGTACCTTAATTCTTTAAAAACCACATTAGTATATGAATTCAGTATCTTATTAGAAACTCACAAATTTAAACACTGATTTTTTATTTTATCTAAAAGTTGAGTTGGTTTGGATATTCTTACAATGAATAAACTAAGCTGCATTTATATACTATATTAAGTTCACTTTTTTATCCCTTTAGAAATTAAAAAAAATATTTTACCAGGTGTTATTTGTCTCTTAAATCAATTAGTTTTTGAACATGTGGACAAAGCTTTGAGACTACTTGAAAGCAACCCTTCCTCCTTTTTTTCTCATTAGCTGCTGAGAATGTGATTTTATCATTCTACGTATGTACGTGTATGACTATGTGTCTGCATGAGTTCAGAAACCAGCTGCAGTAGAAAATATCCTGTGTGACAGTTTACTCTTCAAGGCATTTCTGATCTTGCCAGTTAGAGAGTGAAAAAGTTTCATGAAGTTTATTCCTGTCAGATTTTTCACTTTTTTCCAAATCAAGTTCTTAGAGAAATACAGATAAACTACAGATAATTTTTTTAAAAATCACACACTAAAATAATTGTATGTAGTAATCTGAGAACCCAGAAGATCTCTCCCTTATGCATTTTAATGATGATCTACAGAAAGTTATTAGTCCCTTAGGAAAATTTTACTATTAACTTTGGTGTGTTCTATCTGCAAACCTCAGTCATGGAGAGAGATATGAGTAGGAGAACTATGATACCTCCCCCAAAATAAAAAATAATAATAATAATAATTGCAAGGAACTAATAGAGATTGAAAGGTGGAACAAACCTCTCTGGGTAAAAGAGTTCTGAACTAACGTTAGTGGAAAGTTCCAGGAAGAACAGCAGAGAACTAGCACCAGATGAAGCAGATGAGAGTGATGCCAAGTGATGAGAGCACAGCTGGGGTGATGAACAGATGGCAAGAGGTGCAAACCTGCCAGCTCATGCATTTTCTAATCTCTTTTATCTGGTGAAAATGATCAGAAGAAGGTGCAGTACATGGAAAAGTATTAATAGCACATTCTACTGGGGCGAGATCAGTGAATTTGGGCATTTAAGAGTTAATTGTGGTTCAGGAAGATGTCACTTATTGGAGATGTCACCTGAACTTCAACCAACCAGAGTGGTCCCAAGTTACTGACGCACTTTAGTCTCATCCAATGATCAGTGTATCATTTTTAACAAACTCTGTCCTCACGCCTTCAAATACAATCAGTGAAAGTTCCTGTCTGCCTTATACCTTCAGATTTCCAACGTAAGTCACAGAAATTATTTGTCTTTACATAAAACTGAATACTCTGGGGAATAAATGTTACGTTTTCAAGAACTCACTATTCTCCCCACCATGAGCATCATGGCAGGCCTCCCTTCCAGTAGCAGCTCAAGTATCCTCTAACCAAGGAGTAAGATGGCGGTCTCCCATACTTAAATACATTCCTGATGGGTCTCTTCCTACTTTGATTGACACAAGATAGTGTTCCTTACCTTTTCCAAAAGTTCTTTTTAAGGGGGAAAAAATATAAGTAAACTGAGGAATTCGAGAAAGATGCTTTTAAGCTTCAGCTTGATGGACAAATGGAGATTAGACTGGCTAATGTCTATAAGGGATATAACAACAGAGAAAAGGAGACTTTAGATAGAGGAAGAAACATGAAGACAAAAAAAAGTCTTGATTTATTCAGAAAACCAATGCAATAATGTTAAAGATAAAAAACAATTAATGGGATGTAATAATTGATTGATTTGTATAAAAAGAAGAAAATTAGGAAAAGGCAATTTTAATTTAGAGTAAACATAATTTATGAGACATTTGGTTTACTTAACATTTTTTTCTACGTGTGTGTTATATTCACAAATTTTTATTTGTTAGCTTTTTTAGTAGATGTTTGTAATATTTAATTTTGATAATTACTGATAAAACTAGATGTGACAATTTTATGCATATTTTATTATTGTGTTTAAAACTGAATTTAGTCTGTATACCATATGAATTATATGTGAGTATGCATGTATATGCAACCAGAATATCTAAATAATATTTTTATACATCTTGGGGGAGTTTTTGCAATGCTTTAAAGTTGGATATTTAATCTCATACTGTAGCAATAGGAATTGGTAAAGACATAAAAGGAAACATAAATATCAACAAAGTTTGAGCACATTTCTTTCCTTGAAGCACTTCATAATATTTTTAATTAAAAATCACACTCCAAACACCAATTAATCTTATGAAAGCTTAATTTTATCTTATTGATATTATATCAATGAATTGGGTAAGTCCAAAGATTATAACACCATGTTCTCTATTGACCATATGATTAATCACTTTAGGTTTTAGTATTAGGTTGCCATTACATTTGAAGTAGAAGCCTTTCTTTCACAAGACTAAACAACAGTAAATTAATATAACATTTAAGAAAGTGTCCATCTTTGCTAAACTGTCAGTACATGATAACTAGAAAATGTACTTAGAGAGAAATTAATTTAATTATGTAGTAATAATATTTTTAAACTAAACTAATTAATGTACATGAATTATAAGATACAATGGGAAGCTATATAATTTAATTTTGGGTCTACTCATTGACTCATATATGGAATCCCAGCTATTATATTCAAATTATTATTTTCTAAAAATAATAGAACAACCAGGATAGAAATGACTTTGACTCAACCTTCCCTAGATATTCAGGGAGATTAATGTCAAATAAAGACAGAGAACTTATTTGCAAAGAGGAAATTAGATATCCTAAGCAATAAATTATTAAACAATAGACAATGTATTTTGGCACTTTATTACATCCACACCATAAAAATTTTGATGAATACAGAGAGTTATGACTTTTTATCATCATTAAATATCAAAATTTATATACTAAAGGTGCTGAAAAGTCTTGAGGGTACAAATTATATTTATAATTAATAGGAAGTGTTTAATTCTTAACATCTGTTAGGTCGTAACAGACGAATTGAAGTGTGAAGTAAGAGACTCAAGATTATAAAAGAAAAGCATAATTTCTAGGTCTCCATTGTGTCACCTATAGGATGTTTGTACTTTGTTGTAGTTTTAACTAGATTTTAATGCTGCTTTTTTGTATTAGAAAGGAATATTTAATAGTATTATATATTCTTAGGTATTTTAAAATAAGAATCTAAATATTATTAAAAAAATCTTGAGTCTACAAATCTAAGCAGCAATCTGAAACACAGCATTTGTAAAAGTGTATAAACATCTATAATGATGACCTTCAGTGTATAGATAGAAATGGTGTTATTTTCACGTCATACATCAGGTAATTAAAACCAAGAAACATTAACAATTTACATAAAGATACACTACTTTGAGCTTGGATTTAAACATAGATTAATCTTTTACAAAGACTTTTACAAGAATATATATACATATATATATGAATATATATATGTATATATATGAAGAAAGAGGGAGAGTTATAAAATTTAATTACATTAGAAGGGTTTATCAAACTCAATAATTATACAGAAATGTCATGAATTTATCAAGGTTGCTTCATGGAATTTTTTTGTTGTTGTTACAGTGAGCATATGCCAGATTTTCTTCATACATAGATTTAGTATTTTTACATAAAAAATCTTTCAACTGTTTCAAGTTAACATTCTGAAAATTGTATTTTTGAACATCTTACATTTTAAAAAACATTATCTTACTGAAATATGTAATTCTTTTCCCCTAGTCAGGAAAATCATATTGTCTGCTACCACAGTAGGCTTTGTTGCTGTTCAAGTTATTAAAAAAAGAAATGTCTGAATGTAAAGCAAAGTTAGCAGGAAACATCCCCCCAAATAGTATAAGTCTAGACTTAAAGAGTTCATTAATTAGTAATATTTTATTTCATTTATTTATTTTTTATTTTATTTTATTTTATTTTTTACCCTCTAGTGTACTCAAATCCCAGATATCTGTTTATGAAGGAGAGGAACTTAGGTAGCAAGCAATTATTGAAGATACAGAATTATAATCTGTCTTGAATATTCAGTTTTAAATATGACAATATAATATTGATAGGACTTAAAAGCAGAGTTTGTAACTTGCACATTTAAAGTAATAATCAGAGTTGAGTGATATATAAATAATATGTATATATACATAAATTACATATATATGATATAGACACTGAACACTATTTATTAGTCACCTAAAGAGCCATTTTTGGAAGAAAATTAACTCTATGATTGAACCTAATTGATAAAATACTATTCATTACTCATTCAACAATTTTATCATACAGTTACAGTCTAATCCAACTGATACCCTATTTGGCAATTAAGGTATATTAGCAAGCTAAAATTCATTTAACGTCTACAGAGACTACATGCTTGTGAAAAAGAAAGAAAGAACTGAAATGATTGCAAAATACATATAAAGATAGGATGTGGGAAAGCCCTGTGAAGCAAAGTTGCATAGTTCTGAAATAGAAAGCATGACATGTAAGTAGCACAGAAAAGAAGCTCTCAGTGTTGGAAAAAAATACAGAGATGAGGGCCGTATATGTGGAAAATGAGAGTACAGAGATTGTGAAGGGCCATCTCTTTGAATGGCATTAAAGCTATTTTATAGTGATTTGCTTTTATAATAATGAAAGTAATCAATTGTGTAAAGTCTGTAGATGGGAGGTTAGTTTAATTATATTTTGCATTTCAAAATACCACTGTAATATGAAAAGTGGATTGGAGGATTTCTATTGACTATAGATTAGGCAGAGCAGGAGATCTGTCCAAATCTGTTGAAAACAAAACTGGTGCAAAAACTTTCTTTAAAAGATTCTTTAAAACCGTACTGATAATGCTTCCAACTTCACTCTAAATACCTGAAAATGGAATTACATGGCACAATAAGTCTATTTTAGCTATTGCCGACCTGATGTGAAAATAAAAACTGTCAATAGGATATTTAAATGATGTGCTTGTCACAAGTGAAATCACACATGGTTTAGTGAACTAATAAAAGTGTTGCTTGTATTCAAATAGGCATGAAGGAAAAAAATGGGATGTGAACATACACCTAAGTCGATAAGTAATCCACAGAAGTCTAGAGAAAATATACTTTCTGAATGTTAGTTAAAATTGAGTATATCATCAGTAAATAAATGTGCATCTGAATGTTCTTTTTTTCTTTTTGCCACTATTTAATGCATGTTTTATGATAGTTGAATGAAAGATTCTTGGTTTTTTGTGAGGTCAAACTTTATATGTATGTTGTTTTTTTTCAAAAATTTCATTTAACATTAGATAGTCAATAGTAAGTAAAATTTCAAGATTATTATTTTGTTTTGATTTTGGGAAGGGAAGGGGAGGAGGATATGTTTGTTATTATTTGGTAGGGCTGTGTCCCAAACTATAGCAGTAAAATACTTTCTTTGAAAACAGAGTCAGAACTTTTAAAAAAAGAAACTAGCTTAAAAGTTTTCTTAAGTTCATGAGTATACAAATAATACTAATGAAGTAAATGTAATATAAAATAAAACAATGCAAAAAATAACATCAAATTACTACTAGAAAATTGCATTTTTATGAAGATGAATAATAAACTATATGTTTATTTCTTATATGAGATTATTACTAGCTAGACAAAACTAAATATACATAGAAAAATATGATATAAAAGATATAATTAAAATGTTACATGTAATAACATAGACGTATCTTTTTTTCTGTAAAGATTTGTATAATTTATAAAAAAAATGGAGTGAGTAGAATATCTGTCAAAACTTCACAAAACCAAAATTTGTGCTATGGTGGTGACCCCAATTTTTAAATCTTAGCCAAATGAATTAAGCACATTTCAGCGACTGTGCTGAATAAAGAATTCGATAGATGGGCTGGTTATTTCTTTTCTATTATTTGTATCTAATTTCAAAATCAGGTTTTTACTAGCAACATTAAATAAAAAAGTCTTTAATTATCTATTTTCTGGAAGAACTTGTATCAGAAAGGAGTTATATTTCCTTTATTAAAAGTGTAAGTTTGGTAGAACTTACTATAATAATACTTTAATTAGGTTTCTTTTTAATATAATGAAGATTTTCAGATTTTTAAAACCATTATCTGTATATTGAAGTTTCCTGTTTCTTCTGTAACCAATTTTAACATTTTGTAGAAATATATTTTCTCAATTATGGATTTAAAATCATATTGACGTGTACTTACACTTCACTTTAAATAATTTTATGTCTGTTGAGTTGGACTTTTGAAACTTTGTCATGAGGCAGGATAAGTAAGATCAAGAGGCTGTGCTGTCTTGTCTCCTTGTATGAAGCTCTGTGGGCTCTGCATCTCTTGCACACGCTTGCATCAGCACTCAACTTTTTCGCAAGGTACGCAATCCTACAAGAAAGCAGCAGACAGTCAGAGGGTTACAGGCTCCTGATACCAGATGTGGACCCAGAAAGAGAACAAAACTGCCTTCTTCTTGATGTGACTTCCCCAATTTCCAACCAATTGGCACCGAAAGCCCATGAAGCTATTAGCTACAAATTTCTGCCTTGGGGGTCTTGGGGTTTCTATGGGGTCTTGCATGGACAGCTAGGCTCAAGGTTTAGCTTTCCTTCATTTTAATAGCAACACACACACACACACACACACACACACACACACACATACACCCCTCTAGGTGGAGACTTTACATGCTAATGATATATCTGATGGGTATTGCAGCATGTATAACTGAGTGTATGAGTCAAACCGCGGTCTGTCTTTCCATACATGACCTCATCAGTATTTTATGAATATACATGTACATTTCTCATAAAGGGAGTTTCCCTCAAAGCACCAGGGGTTGTGTCTCCCTCTGAGCAGCCTGCTCTACCTCTCACTTGTCCAAAATTCAAGTGGCCACGTTGATTGGCTTTGCAATCAACTTCTTTGGTTACTCCTACTTTGGATTTAATTTCTAATTCTCTTGTGTTAAGCATTCAAAACCCTGAACCAGCCCACCCATTATTACTACTTATATCTCTTGTAACCTAACTTTGATATTATTTTCTACATTTTTTTTCAATTTGTACTTTACATATTTGGAATTTACACTCCAGTTGTATTTTTACTGCTTGTTCCTCCTTAATCTTTTAAAAAAAATTTACAAATATATAATAATTTTTTCCCTTGTGATTATTTTTAATTTTTTTTTATTTAGCATTTTCTCATTTCACTGCATATTTACTTTGTTAATTGACACATATTAAATATATGTATTCTCAGGGTACATGTGCTAATTTGATACATTCATATAATCAAATCACAGTAATTGAGGTATCTATCATCTTAAAAATTTATCTTTAAGTGAGATACATTTGAATTATTCTCTTTTAGGTATTTTGAAATATACTGATTAAAAATTTGAGGATTACCTTTTTTGATTTAAAAAAACCCTATGCTGTCTTTTAATTTGTATTTTTGTTTTTGTTGTTTTATTAAAAAAATATTTTCAACATCAGTACAATATTTAGATAAGAAGTGCTTCATTCCAAACAGTACATTGATTGTAGAGTGCATGAAAAGTTCATTGTACCCCTTGAGAGTGCATCCATTATAAGGTTGCTTGGGCAGTGAAGGGTGTTTCATGATCAGAGTAAAGTCCCCTGGGCCATCCAAAAGCACAGCATAAATTCCTCTCAAGGGTCCCAGTATCCACATGTCAAACTAGAATCAAAATACCACAGTCTGAGCAGGTGTTAACTAATGGCAGTGAGGTACTCTCAGTTGCCTTACTCCATGTGGTCAATCTATCAGACCCAGGTGAGCCCTAGCCTTCAGTTAATATGTCCTAATTCTCCTCTTTGGATAATCTGTGCCCATTGGAAAGAATTACACAATTGTACAGCATTCTTAGTCTCAGCATCTTCTACAGTCATCTCTTAAGCCTTTGCCCAGTCTTGCATCTAAAATGTACTTCCACATCAGTTATATATCCAGAAGTAACTGTTGCTACCTGTTGGGCACGAGCTTGATTAGCATGAGAATTCTATTTATGTTCCATTTTGAAAGGTTCTTTGCCATCAGCATCCACATGAGTGACATATATTTGTCCCCTCCAAGCAGCAAGCCTGCTTCTACTGTCTTTGTTGCATATAAGGGATTCTTTAATAGTCTAGTCACTCAATTGACATTCTACTGACCAAGTGGCCAGGCTGTTAGCAATGATTTGAGTCAGTGAAACGGTAACAAGATATGACGGTAGGAGTGGCCTGCACGGGCATCAACACTGTATAGTTCATCTCATTGGGTGAAACATCCATGTTCAGTCTCAATAAAAAGATGGCTATCTACTGGCCTGACGGCATCCTCAGCCCAGTGGACCCCATCTGCTTTTAGTTTCACGGAGCCATCAGTAAATCATGTCATCTCATTGGCAAACATGTCTCTAAATCTTGATCTCCAAGTAGCTGCAGAAAGAGCTACAGCATCCCCTATGATTTACTTGGTCCTTTCTGGCAGGTAAGTCATTTGTTCACGGAGCCTACTTACTGGTCTCTTCATGGCCTAGCTAGGCCTGATCACGAATGTAACATTTCTGTTTCATAACTGAGCTCTGTTAAGGCTGTCCAATTTTATTTGTGGTATTTGTAAGCACCTGAGTGAGAACAGACAGTTCAGGTCACAGTGTCATATGAGACACTTAGTCTTCACCAGTGCCAAATAGCAAGCAAGGAGTTTCTATTCAAGGGAGTGTATATGTTGGCTACCTCAGGCAACATTTGTGTCCAAAATTCAAGTGGCCAGTGGCAGTTTCCTAATACCAAAGACTCCAATCAGCATGCATGGTAGTTGTAAACACTTGTAATTTAATTGGGTTAGCAAGCTCTAAATGTTCCAAAGGTAGTGCCTGGGCCATGGCTCATGAATGGTTTATAAGGCATGCTGCTGCAAACAGCCTCATTCAAAGTTGGTGGTCTTGTGAGTCACCTTGTACTAAGTGGGTCAAAAGAGCCCCCAGGTGGGGTATATGCTATCTCCAGTACCCAAAGAGGCTTATGCACTGTTGGGTCTCCTTTCTATTAGCAGATGCTTCCAGAGCAAAGGATTTTTACTTGATTGAATGTGGGATATATCTTTGGTTTCCCACCCAGGCAGCCCCTGGGTATTGTATCTGTTGTGCCAGGCTGTAGGCTTTAGCAGGGTTGAAGCTCTAATCTGCACTAGCCAGTACATCAGTGGCTCAGCAGACTACCACAGACACATGTTTTGTGATGGGCTTACTTTTAGGATGTTATTGGTGTAATACAGATGACTAAAACTTTCGTGGGGCTTGGATTTGTTGAAGATCAAGTGCTACCCACAGGCTGTATATTGCAAGGGAATTGAAATATTCCTGAAGAAGCAGAGTGAAACTATATTGTGGGCCATTCCATGCGAACACAAATTTGTGTTGATCCTCATCCCATAAAGGGATTGAGAAAAAGGCATTAGCTAAGTCAGTAACAGTGTACCAATCTTACACATAGGTTGTCTTACACATTGTCACTGTTTTAGTGACAATGATATTTGGCATCTCAGGGGCAAGGGTGCAATGTTGGCATTCAGCCTGTAACAGTCCATAGTCTCCAGGACCCAGAGACCACTTAATTTTCATAAGAAATATTGGCCTGTGATTTTTTATTATCTTGTGATATCTTTTCTGTCTTTAGTATCAGTGCAATATTGGCCTCATAAAAGAAGTTAGTAAGTGTTCATTCCTGCTTTTTTTGGGAAAGGTTGATAAACTTTGGTGTTAGTTTTTCTTCAGATGTGTGGTGGAATCTACCAGTGAAGTGATTCACAAAAAAGACAGTAAGGCAATAATAGACCTGAACGACACAATAAAACAACTCTATCTAAAGACCTATGGGGAACATTATGCCCAGAAACAATAGTATACACATACTTCTCATGTGCGTATGAGACGTTTTCCAGAATAGACCTTATGTTAGGCCATAAATAAGCCTCAATAGATTCAAAATAATAAAAATCACACAAAGTATTTTCTCTGACAATAGAGAGATTAAGCTAGAAATCAACAACATAAGAAAAGCTGAAAAATTTACAAAGCTCTAGATATTAAACAACAAACTCGTAAGCAATGGCTTAAAGAAGAAATCATAAGGGAAATTAGAAAATACTTAGAGATGAAACAAAATGATAACACAACAGATCACTCCGTATGAGACACAGCGATAGCTCTGCTAAGTAGGAAATTTATAAATATAAACCCTTACGTTAAAAAAAATACATCTCAAATTAACAACAAAACTTTACAGTTTAAGGAAGCAGTAAAATAAAAGTAAACTAAACCGAAAGCTAACAGAAGAAGGAAAATGATAGATTAGAACAGAGGTAGAATAGAATAGAAAATAGAAAAACGATAGAGAAAATCAATCACACTAAAAACTGATTCTTTGTAAAGCTCAACAAAATGTATCAGCCTTTAGCTAGATGGACAAAAACAACACAAAAAGAGAAGACTTAAAACTGTCTTTTTATAAGTTATAAAATCTTTAAATGTCCAAATAGAGTTATCAAAACATAAAATAATGGAAAGTACTAATTTCAGCAATGAAAGAGGATACCTGACTGCAGGTATACCGATAATAAAATAATTTAAAATGAATATTAATACAACCTTATATCCATCCATTCAACAGCCTAGATATTGGACATATTACTTTAAAGACACATGTTACAATATCTAAATATAGGATAATTAGAATTCCTAAGTATTTCTATAGCTACCAAAAAAAACAACAAGCAACCCTGAATAGATAACTTAAAAACTCTGTCTACAAGAAACCTCCAGGCTCACATGGCTTTACTGGTGAATGAAAGAAACATTTAAGAAACAAATAGCAATGATTTTTTTTTTTAAAGGGACAAATAACGATAATAGAAACCTTTTTATAAAACAGAGAAGTAAACAATTTTCCACTTATTTTTTGAAGTTGTCATGACAATGATATAAGAATCAGACAATTTTAATATTGATCTCCAGATCAATATAAATCTCAGTAGGATTTATATAAAATTAAAAAAAAAAAACCTGAGTCTAAAATTTTGCAGGTGAGAAAGGGACGTAGGATATCTCACACATGTTTTAAAAAAATAGCAATGTTGAAAACTTTTCACTATTGGATTTCGTGACATATATATAGCTAAAATAATCAGCAGAGTTTGATGTTAGTATGAGAATAATCATATAGATCAATGGAAAAAAACAGACTCCAGGAACAGACAAACATATGTATGACCAAATGATTTTGAAAAATATATCAGGATATTTCAACAGGAAAATATAATCCTCCTAACTAATGGTATTGGAACAATTGGAAATTCATTTATAAAAGTAACAAACTTTAACTTTTTTCTCACAGCATAAATACAAATTGCCTTGAAATGTATCATAGCCCTAAAGGTAAGAGTTAAGACATAGGAGACGATCCTTGGAACCTGGGAGAAGGCAAAGATTTTTTTAGAAAGACTACAAAGAGAAGGCCGGGCACGGTGGCTCACGCCTGTAATCCCAGCACTTTGGGAGGCCGAGGTGGGCAGATCATGAGGTCAGGAGAGCAAGATTATCCTGGCTAACACGGTGAAACCCTGTCTCTACTAAAAAAATACGAAAAAAAATTAGCCAGGCGTGGTGGCGGGCGCCTGTAGTCCCAGCTACAGGAGAGGCAGGAAAATGGCATGAACACGGGAGACGGAGCTTCCAGTGAGCCGAGATCTTGCCACCACTGCACTTCAGCCTGGGCAACAGGGCGAGTCTCAAAAAAAAAAAAAAAAAAAAAGATTACAAAGAGAAGAAACTATAAATAAAACAAAACCTATGAAAATAGTTGGACTGCAGTTGTCAGATTGTCTTTACCCAACATGTAATCATTTTATATAAGTATTAGAAAAATCAATCATATATGGTATTTTATTGAAGATCAATGAGGAATACTTTAAGTCTTTAAATCTTTAATATTAAAAAATCTCTTAGCTAAATGAAGTATGAAGTGGTTGTGTATTCATTCTCTATTTCATAACAAATTAAAACACTCAAGCTTAGAAACTTTTAGTATGATATTTTCTTTGGTTTAATTTTTGCCTGAATACTAAAAAAAAAAAACTTCATCAATATAACTTTCCATAATTTCTGTACTCCTCTTGATCCAAAGGAACAATAATATCTGAATGATTCACTGAATAAATTGATGACCAATAAATATGACTTAGTATTCCCCAAATTCTGAAAATAAAGTGATAAATTAAATGCATCCATATGTAATTTTACATAAAGCTCCGGCTATCTGAAAGAAATGTTGAAAATATTCATCATGACATCACATTTTCTGGAATATAAATCAAATGATAAGGTATTAAGTAAAATATGTTTTAATAATATCATGTTTAAATTTGATGATACTTTAAAAATGGTTCCATGTGTGTTCTCTTGGGTTATTTCACAATCAATAAAATGTCTGCAAGTGATGAATGCTATATATGTTTTTCTCCACTTTCAGTGAAGGCATTGAGTGAAATGTTTACAAATCTGGTATCACTGGATTGCTGATTGGTCGGATTTTCATCTTAACCTTGTACAAATTTGAAAATAGTCTTAGTATTTCTCAGAATCTTGCCTGAAGGATCCAAAGAACTATGCAATCTGTTTCTAAATTTTCTGTTGTGTCACCTGGTTTCACTGTTGTCACAATAGTTCCGCCTTCATGTCAGGCCACAGGCAACTCAGTCTCAGCTGTAAATACTATACCATCTTTCCAGTCAAAATATGAGACCCAAATAAATAAAATAAGAAATGAAAAAGAAGACATTACAATTGATACCATAGAAATACAAAGGATAATTAGAGACTATTAGGAACAACTATATGTAAACAAATTGGAAAACATAGAGGAAATGGATAAGTTTTTGGATACATACAACCTACCAAGATTAAACCAAGAAGAAATAGAAAACCTGAACTGACCAATAATGAGTAACAAGATTGAATCGGTGATAAACATTCTCCCAACACAGAAAAGCTAAAGACCGAATAGCTTAACTGGTAAGTCCTACCAAACTTATAAAGAAGATCTAATATCATTTCTTCTCAAACGATTTCAAAAAGTTGAAGAGGGGGAAATTCCTTCTAATTCTATGACACTAGCATTATGTTGATATCAGAAACTGAGGACAAGACAAAAAAAGAAAACTACAAGTCAACAACACCGAGGAACACAGATGCAAACATCCTGAACAAAATGCTTGCAAACTAAATTTGATCTAAGAGCACATCAAAAGACAAGATTAAGTGGGTTTTATTACAGGGAAAAAATATATATGTATGACATCTTTTTATATAAGTATTAGAAAAATAAACTATACCTATGTTAGAAATGATATATATGTAGAAACTATATATAGTTTCTTCTATACCACACACCCAATTCATTAGCCTATCTCTGAACACATTCACAAATACCGCTAGTTTTCCACTTCCATATCCACTGTTACTACAGTATAATGGGTGGTACAGTAGATAAAAATATAGGTAGCCTGAATTCAAATCCTAGTTCTAATATGTACTAAACTTATTGAATTTGGGAACATATATCAACTATTTAGGTTTCAAAGCTGAAATATAAAGAAAATAGTAACTCTGAGGTAAATTACTTCTTTTTTCCCCCACTTTTATTTTAGGTTTAGAAGTACATGTGTAGGTTTGTTACGTGGGTAAATTGCATGTCACTGAGGTTCAGTTTATGTATTATCCCATCACTCAGGTACTGAACGTGGTACCTGATAGGTAGTTTTACAATACTCTTCCCTAGCCTTCCCCCACTAGTCATCTTTAGTGTCTTTTTTTTTTTTTTTTTTTTTTCAGATGGAGCCTCACCCTGTCACCCAGGCTGGAGTGCAGTGGTGCAATCTCAGCTCACCACAACCTCCCCTTCTGGGTTCAAATGATTCTCGTGCCTCAGCCTCCCAAATACGTGGGGCTACAGGCATGCACCACCATGCCCGGCTAATTTGTGTATTTTTAGTAGAGATGAGGGTTTTTCCATGTTGGCCGGACTGGTCTTGAACTCCTGGCCTCAAGTGATCCACCCACCTTGACCTCCCAAAGTGCTGGGATTACAGGCGAGAGCCATGGCACCTGGCCCTCCTCAGTGTTTATTGTTCCAGTCTTTACATCCATATCTACTTAATGTTTAGCTCCCACTGATAAGTGATAACATATGGTATTTGGTTTTCTGTTCCTGTGTTAATTCGCTTAGGATAGTGGCCTCCCATTGCATCCATGTTGCTGCAAAGAACATGATTTCATTCTTTTTATGGTTGTGTAGTATTTCATGGTGTATATGGATTACATTTTCTTTATCCATTCTCTCACTGATGGACATCTAGGTTGATTGCTGTCTTTGCTATTGTGATTAGTGCGTCCACGAACATTTGAGTGCATATGTCTTTTTGATAGAGTAATTTATTTCCCTTTGTGTATATTCCCAGTAATGGGATTGCCGGTTTGAATGGTAGCTCTCTTTTAAGTTCTTTGAGAAATCTCCAAACTGCTTTCCATAGTGGCTAAACTAATTTACATTCTTACAAACAATGTATAAGCATTCCCTCTTCTCTGCAATTTCGCCAACATAGGTTTTTTTTTGACATTTTAATAATTGCCATTCTGACTGGTGTGAAATGGTATCTCACTGTGGTTTTGATTTGCATTTCTCTAATGGTTAGATGACTAATGATTAGTCTCTTCTTTTGAGAACTGTCTGTTCACGTCATTGGCCCATTTTTTAAGAGGGTTATTTGGTTTGTGTTCATTGAATTGCTTACATTCCTTATAGATTCTGGACATCAGATCTGTGTCAGATGTGTAGTTTGTAAATATTTCTCCCATTCTGCAGGTTGTCTGTTTACTCTGTTAATAGTTTCTTTTTCTGTGCAGAAGCTTTTTAGTTTAATTAGGTCCCTCTTGTCAGTTTTTTGTTGTTGTGATTGCTTTTGGTGACTTAATCACAAAATTGACGGTAACAAATAGTGGAGAAAGGACCCCCTATTTAATAAGTGGTGCTGGGATAACTGGCTAGTCCATATGCAGAAGATTAAAACTGAACCCCTACATTTCACCATATGGAAAAATTAACTCAAGACAAATCATAGACTTAACTGAGACCCTAAACTATGAAAATCCTAGAAGAAAACCTAGGAAATACCACTCTGGACACATCATGTATATTGAGAGCTAAAAGGTGTTTATTTTTTCTCTGAAATTTTGCCAGTGCAATAAAAGCAAGTATACAATAACTATTTATTTAAAAAATTATGTTGATCCATGGCTAAAGAACCCACAGAGAGGACAATTGGTGTGTCTGCCACTCAGAGCTTTCTTAAAATAAAGCAATGAGCAGTGGCACTGACTACATGGCATGCCTGTAAGTGGCAAGGAATGTTATACAAAACTCTTGTGTGTTTGAACCCATTAAAAATAAATAATGTAATTTTGTCAAATACACACACACACACACACACACACTTATGTATATACCCGTATGTATACTTGTATGTATTATACTTCCATATAAGTATATTTGGAAATATACATACAGGTATAAAATATATATATGTACATTCAAAAGGAGAGGGGAGAGAGAGAGAGAGTTGTACAGGCAATCTCCTACCATTTTCTTGTCTGTGTGAGCTTTTCCCAAATAAAGTATCAGGGTAGTATAAATAGTTATTAGTTGATTTAAGATTAAACAGAAAGAGAAATGCCAACGGAGTAGTGAATTTAGAATTCAACAACTAAGCTCAAAAGCCATCAAAATTCATTGTTGTATATGCATATCGCTTTAGCTGTTTTTTGTTTTTTTTTCTGGTAATATCTGAATTTAGATGGAGCCATAGGAGAACTGCATAGAACATAGTCTATATTAAGGAGTTAGATTTTATTCCCATGGAAATATTTTGGCAACGAGTTATGCAAAAGAAAATGACTAAGCATTTTAGAATCTGATGTTGCTCTGTTTGTTTTTAAAATCTTCAAGAGTCTTAAACAGTTTAAATGATCGAAATTCAAACTGTTTAGATGAACTGCCTAATAAACTACATTTCAGTTGGAAATTTAGAGAAAAGAACACTTGCTGATTCCTTAGTTTCATTTTTAGGCACTTTGAAGGAAGGTTAATGAGGGAATGTCTATCCATGTGAGTTTTTGTAGATTTTATAATACGCATTACATTTTAATCAATTTCTGATTATTTGTACTTATAAATAAGATCTTTTATAATTTTGTGAGTATTTTCAATCATTTTTATCATTTTTCTCTAAATATGGAGAAGATAGAAATTTAGTAAACAGTTTGACATCACATAAGAATATTTCAACTCTCCAAAAATTGATTAAAATATTTTTAAATTTTTCATTTCCTTTAAAATTAAATCTTATAATTTACAAAAAACAAAAAGAAAGTACAATTCATGAACAATATTCATGTTTGCCATATCTCTTCTTCTTTATGGAAATGTTAAACTTTATAAGTTCTGGAAATACTCATAAAGTATTCTAATTGAAGCTGTAATTAAAAATAATTCAGGCCGGGCGCGGTGGCTCAAGCCTGTAATCCCAGCACTTTGGGAGGCCGAGACGGGCGGATCACAAGGTCAGGAGATCGAGACCATCCTGGCGAACCCGGTGAAACCCCGTCTCTACTAAAAAAATACAAAAAACTAGCCGGGCGAGGTGGCGGGCGCCTGTAGTCCCAGCTACTCGGGAGGCTGAGGCAGGAGAATGGCGTGAACCCGGGAGGCGGAGCTTGCAGTGAGCTGAGATCGGCCACTGCACTCCAGCCTGGGTGACAGAGCGAGACCCCGTCTCAAAAAAAAAAAAAAAAAAAAAAAAAAAAAAAAAAAAAANGTCTTTACAACAAGCGCTATTGGTGGTGGTATCTTTCAAGCAATTAAGTTTTCACAATTCTCCAGTAGGAGTAAACCACAAACTCCAAAGGAGTTTGACCGCTATTAAAATCCAGGTTCCATAATTGGGAGGTAGCTTTGCATTCAGGGAGGTCTGTTTCTCATGACTGACTGTAGTATGGCTCAAGTCAAAGGAAAAGAAGATCCCTGGAACACAATTACAAGTGTTGCCTTAACGGGAACCATACTGGCAGCAAGAAATGGACCAGTGGCCATAGTTGGGTCAACTGCGATGAATGATATTCTTCTAGCTTGAACTGAAGGAGATATTATCTTGTTCACAAAATTTGCTTCTGAATATCTGCTGAAGAGCTCTTCTAGTTGTCTTCAACCGAGTTACCATCCTCACTTTTTGGAGACTGTGGACAATATCAGTAGGACTCTTTTCGCAGAATTTCTTTAACATAATGAGCTATAATTCAAGAAGAATTTCAGAAGATCTGGCTAAAGTCTATTTTTAAAACCACAGATGCGACAACTACGGCCAAATAGACTATGAAGACACATTTAGCACTTTTTTTTTCTATTGAAAGAAACACGGTAGGGCAAAGGGGTGGCTACATGATAATATATTTATTAATACTTGAAGTATATTTCTGATCAAAATAAATGTCCAATAGCATTAAAAGAAAATATAAAGATGCTTAGAAGATGAAGGACCAAAGGGCAAATAACATTGAAATGTAACCATCATTTCCTTGGACACGTCTCTGCCTAAGTTTGTGTGTTCTGTTACTGTAATAATAATAAAAAAAAACTTCTGGAAATTAAAATAAATAATAATCTAAAGAATTACTTTGCTTTAGAAAATCAAAGTAAACTACTTTTGCAGTTTCCATGCTAAATCAATATGTTATTCAATGTACATTTTCACTTGGTTCTTTTATTTCTGCCTAGCCTAATAACTATATACCTTATAAATAAAAAATATTCCATAATTTTGTCCTAAATAAATTTGAAAGTTAAGGAAACATTTTTTCTGTATGTTATTTTTCCCTTCTTTAACACTCTTCTCTACCCCTAAGAATAACCACAAACACATACGGTAATGCACACACATACACACAAACACATTCACATACACTCCTAAAAATAATTATTACACTTGAGATCCCTAGACAGAAAAATAATTCACATATTTTTTTCTTCCCTTTTTTTTTCAGTCCCGTTGCTACAGACAGAAAAAAACAAACAAACAAGCAAGCAAACAAAAATCACTCTTGATAATGCTGGTCTACAGTTTCTGTCTTTCCTATCTTTTCCCTTTTATGTATTTCAAATGTTCATGAGAAAAAAAAACTCATGAATTCATTGGCGGTGTGTAAGTTTGGAAGGATACAAATATTTTTAAAAAGTCAAAGAGAAAGAAAGATACTAGAAGAGGAAAGGTAAAAGAGATTCAGAAATTAAAAGATAATACAATTTTTTAAAATACTAGCTTTGTAGTTATGGCAGGTAAGCATGTCACTGTATACAGGACAGGGTAGTCAATCTTTCATGCCAATTCATTGTGTGTGTTATTTCTCTTTATAAACATAAATTTCTTGGTCCTAATCTACCAAGTGAAAATTGTCACAGATGGAAGTTAGATGTAACTGTGAATACTCTGCTTTCCCATGTTCAGGAGAATACAGGTCCTAATAATGAATATAAGGTAAGATTAGCTGTCATTTTCTTTTGAGAAGACCTCAAAGAAAGATCAATTTTTGAAGATACTCACCTTAATGGATTGTGCTAGAAATTAAATGTTCTGAAGTCAATGGGCAAATGACCTTTTATAACTTCTCTAAAATGAATTTGAATAGAAAGTTGTCTAAAACCCAGGGTGACTTGAGGGATTTAGGTTGTAATTTTCATTGCAAAATCACATTATTAATGGAGTATACATAATTAATGGGTTATACTAAAACGTCAATCTTTTTAAGCTCAAGAAATCCATTTCAGGTAAGCAAAGGCTAATTAGGGACTGAAACACAATAATTCTCCCCTAATTGTTTGTAATTTTTCCCTAGATTATTATTAAATTTTACTAATACTTAAAATAGGAGAATGTAATACTTTTTCAGTAACATAATGTCATTCTGTACATATGAAATGTTCCATTTTCTAATAGTTAATATCTCAGAGTTTGAATTTATATGGGTCTAGTTTTTATATCAAATTCTAATTGTAACTATGCATCTTAAAATCAAACACTATTCATACCTAATGCTTTCTAATATTGTTATATTTTTGTTGAATAGCTGTGATGTATTTTTAATCTGCAATAATGAGGTAAAATACCTGTTTTGAAAATCGTTTAATATTCATTATATGCAAATAGCTATGAACTAGAGTCAGATAACTTTTAATATACATACTAATTTATGTATATTAATTTAAAATGTAAAACCAGGGAAAAAACCACACCATTTACATTTACTATTAAGACATGTATACTTCTGCGATAATTTTTAAATAACTTACATCACAACTAACACTTCTTGGTTAGTTTTTATCAGACCTTTATAGAGAATTTCAGAATTACCTGAAATATACTTTAATGTATTTCAAAAGCATGAAAAAAGAGAAAAAAGGAAACATATAAGATGTATATTTGAAATTAATTTACAATAAACATGAATATGTTTGTTTCCTCTAATATGTATCTTTCTTTGCCTAATTTGGGTATGCATCTATAATAAAAACAATTACAACACACTTTCTTTTATCTTTAACCTACAAAGCAACCTCAAATATTTACAATTATGAAGTATAATTATATATATAGATACCACTCAATACTATCATATACACACACACATAGGAAATATAAAATACATAGAAATAGACTGCATTGAATTTAAGTCAGACTTATGTACACAAAAGCTTATTACTGAGGAGTAGCAGAATATGCCTCTCCAAAGTATGCCACTTTGGCCTGACGATTATTTTGAGCTGAAGGCAATTGAAAAGATCCAGATACAAGAAAAGCTCTCTGCTCACCTCGAATTTGTGTAAAAGCATGATGTAAGTTTATAAAGGGGCCCTTCTTGCCCTCTCTACCAAGAATGACAAAGTTCCATCACCAGAGAGGACTTCAGACCCTTATGACCCTGGAAACAGCACCAGGGGAATCTACATAACACACGTGACTAGCTAACTTTTATCTACCACCAATTTCCTATTTAGCTGCCTTCCTGCAATTGGCCACCTCTAAAAACACAAGTACCTTTACTTTAATCTTGTAACTTCTGTTTAAGCCAGAGTTCTAAGCCACCTCTTTGAGAACTACTCCTTCCTTATCGCCCATGTATATAGAAATATATATGTTGATAAACTTCTGTATTTCTTGTCCTAAACTGTCTTTTGCTAAAGGACTCCAAGCTGAGAACTGAGAAAGGTAGAGGGAAAATTAATTTTTCCTCCCCTGTGCTATTCATTTCAAAGATAATGGAGCAGACTGGAGGCATTTTAACACATTAATGAGATTTTGAATCCAAATTTCACTACTAACTATCTGTAGACCTGACCAGTGGCTCTCCAAGCTTAGTTTTCTCATCTGTGAAATGTGTGATTAATATCTTCCTTACAAGGGTGTTTTCAAGAATGATATATAGCATATAGAAACTCAGCACTTTTTCTAACACATATTTGATATTCAATTAATGTTAACTACCATGTTTTTATTTTAAAGAACATTGGTCTATGCTGTGTTATTTGTTCACTTTAATTCCCAGCACTCAGCATGGATCCTGGCAAATATCAGATATTCAATAATTATTTATGGATGAATAAAAAATACTTTGGGGCTACATATTTTATTTATATTTCAGAGAAGTGACATTTCTAAGAAATAATTGATATTCAATGGAAAGAAAAAAGTTATAACCTAACTTTTCATTTTGAAGGTCACCAAGTAAAATAAGCAGTATTTTATACTAAAGTAGGAGAAACGTTTACTAAACTTTGTAGATTGAACTGTGATCCTTATTTTGGTTAAAGGGATATCATTTTAGAGCATTTAAAAAAATTATTTTTAAAAATGATATATAGTATTATATGCATTATGTACAAAGTAATGTTTTGAAGTATGTGTACATTGTGGTATAGTTAAACTTAGCTAATTAACAAATGCATTACCTCACATAACTATCATTTTTGTGGTTAGTGCACAACATCCACTCTCTTGGCGTTTTTCAATAACACAATATATAGTCATTAACTATAGTTGCCCTGCTGCACAAGAAATCTTGGGAAAAGTATTTCTCCTATTTAACTGTAATTGTGCATCCCTTGACCATTGTCTCCCCATTCTCCTTTTCCTCCTAAGCACCCTCTGGTTATTAGCCTCTGGTAACCACCATTCTATTCTCTATTTCTCTTAAATGAACTCTTTCAGGTTCCACATATGAGTGAGACAATTTGTCTTCCTAGAGCATGTTTTTCTCTTCAATTCAAGGATCTTCTATATGTTTTTTAAATATTTATTATATCATTCAATGCTCTGTTCAAATACATTCTATGAGATAAGTTCTGTTGTTGGGGAAACTAATGAAGTTATTCTCCCAAGATCATTCAGTTGATATGAGTCATTTTGAATGTTTAATTTCCGAGGGTTTTGTGACTAATGTATGTGAGTGTGTGTGTTAGTGCATGTGCATGTATAGAATCAATTACAGTTTGTACATTTATATTGGAATTTAATTGATTAACATTATAAATCCAAAAACTTAAGATTGTTTTAAATTGTTTTATAATTTAAATTTGAAAATCATATTTTATTTCCCTTGTGATTTAATTAAGATTCCATTGAGCAAGTTAAAATATTAAATTCCTCTAAACAAACATTTTCATTTACAAACTTAGCCAATTGAATTACCATAGCATTTTATTCTATATTTTCACAGTTAAAAAGATATTCTCAAGCACTTTAATTACTTTAAGATTTATCAAGTAAATTATTTCTATGCATTTAAATAAATCTTGCAAATATGTAAAAATACCAAGCAGAGTAAATTAAATTGTCTTACACATTCCAGTATTGTTTATAGACCATAGCAATGTTACTATTCTATATAATCTAACCTTACACATTTAGTAGTTCCACCTGCTTCTTTAAAAAAAATCATGCCTAAAACATAAAAACTTTTATGTTTCTTAAAGATTAGTCTTTAGGATTAATCTTCAATAATAAACACAATAAATATGCTGAAGATAAAGCAACTTATTTCTAGATTGGAAACAAATACGTTAATACTGTGGGTTTTAAGGATTTGAAATATTTCATCATTTTATTCTAAAACTTACTTATCTCTAAAATGTCTGGGGTTATAAAATCACTCATGTACCTCCATAGGACAGTTGCACCATTTCAATTGTTCTAAGGTTCCTGGGTAAGACAAATTAATCCGCAATTGCATATATGCAATAGGCATATATTGAATATTGAAATTTGGAACCAGAGTACCACAGACTGCCACACTGATTTACCCGAACAACTATGAACCAATGGAGTCGTTTTTTATAACCATGCTCTGTAATATCTTCCACGTCAGCAAACATCAAACATTCTGTAAGATAATTTTGCAGATTTTACCTGTAGTTGGAAACAATAAACATTTGCTAATGAACGCAGATCTGAATACACTTACTAGACCGTCTTGACTCCAATAAATATATGGGTCTTCTCAATAAATTAGCTAACAGTTATTCAAGTTTTGGATCAATATATTGATATTGATAGGCAAAACTTTACAATACCACAGTCTTTAAAATTTGGTACAGGAAGCCTTTTCAAAGTTAAAGGTGGGAATATAGATAGTGTTATAAAAATTAATTTCCACATCTGTAATCCCCCTAAGTTCATTTTTACTAAATTCTGTCTGCCTGATAAATGACCTATATATGTCTACTGATTCTTCTTTCCCATACCCTTTCCTAATACCTTGTGCTTTACAGAAGCAAAATATATCTCCTTGCTCTTTTTAATTTTTTTCTGATGTATTGCTTAAGGTGGATTGCACCTGGGACGCAACAGAGAGTGTCAATTAGAATTATTGGTTCTTATGGAAGCCCCTTTTATGATTTATTACACCATAAAACATTCCTGCCTTGTTTCATATATACTTTTGTTGAGTTAATGAGGCTTTAGAAGCAGAATATTTGGCCCTTGTTGAGATATTTTAAATGCAAATTTATTGTAGAAAAGTTGGTGAAACTGTTTTTTCCCTTTCCATCCTTCATCAATTATTGTCAAATAACACATTATTCCTCAGGAAGGGAGTTTTAAGAATAAATCCAAGGAAACATCAGAAGGAAAAATGGTGAAGCCATGTTTAAAGGGAAGCAATGCTTTTGAGCTTTCTCACAACTCATTATTACGATGAGTAATTAAAAAGGAAAGCCATTAAAAAATTCAAAAGCTAAATTTGTATATGATGCTGAATCTTTTAAATGTCTCTGGAGTATTGTCAGAACAGTCAAAATTCTTGGATATACTGAGTGAAAAATGTGTGATTTGTTTTATACTAATTACTCAAAATTTAATGAAATAGGTAATATATAATTTTATAAAAATAATTTGATTAAATATTTGTTCCAATTATGGGCATTTCTTATTTTTTTCTCATGATATGTTCTACTTTCTACTCACAATATTAGCTATTAGTTCACCTGATTTTAGCACTATTTAATTTTATCTTTCCATACAAAGAATTTGATAGTGATTGTTAACAAATGTATGAGTTTCTTATTTATTATGTTCCTATTTAATTATGGCCTAGAGCTCAACATCGCATTTCTGCATACACTGCACCAAATAACTTGGAAATAATACCCTGTATTCTACCATACACCTCACTTCAGGAATAACTTGTAGTGTTTTTGTTTTTGTTTTTTTGTTTTGTTTTGTTTTGTTTTTTAACATTTAAGTTCAGGGGTACAAGTGCAGTTTGTTACATAGATAAATTTGTGTCATGTGGGTTTTCTGAACAGATTATTTCATCACCCAGGTATTAAGCCTAGTATCCATTGGCTATTTTCCTTGATCCTCCCCCTCTTTCTGCCCTCCACCCTCCTAAAGGCCCCAGTGTGTGTATTTCCCTTCTATGTGTCTATGTGTTGTTATCATTTAACTCCCAGTTATCAGTGAGAACATGCAATATTTCGTTATCTGTTCCTGCGTCACTTTGCTAATGATAATAACCTCCAGCTCCATTCATGTTCCTGCAAAGGACATGATCTTGTTCTCATTTAAGGTTACATACTATTCCAAATTGTAAATGTACTACAAGTTCTTTATCCAGTCTATCATTGATGGGCATTTAGGTTGATTTTATGTCTTTGCTCTTGCGAATAGTGTTGCAAGGAACATACACGTGTGTGTGTGTTTATTTTTATTTTTTTAATTATACTTTAAGTTCTAGGGTACATGTGCACAACATGCAGGTTTGTTACATATGTATATTTGTGCCATGTTGGTGTGCTGCACCCATCAACTTGTCAGCACCCATCAACTCGTCATTTATATCAGGTATTACTTCCAATGCCATCCCTCCCCCCTTCCCCCTCCCCCCTCCCCATAATAGGCCCTGGTGTGTGATGTTCCCCTTCCCGAGTCCAAGTGATCTCATTGTTCAAATCCCACCTATGAGTGAGAACATGTGGTGTTTGGTTTTCTGTTCTTGCGATAGTTTGCTAAGAATGATGGTTTCCAGCTGCATCCATGTCCCTACAAAAGACACAAACTCACCCTTTTTTATGGCTGCATAGTATTCCATGGTGTATATGTGCCACATTTTCTTAATCCAGTCTGTCACTGGTGGACATTTGGGTTGATTCCAAGTCTTTGCTATTGTGAATGGTGTTGCAATAAACATACGTGTATACGTGTCTTTATAGCAGCATGATTTATAATCCTTTGGGTGTATACCCAGGAATAGGATGGCTGGATCAAATGGCAATTTCTAGTTCTAGATCCTTGAGGAATTGCCATACTGTTTTCCACAATGGTTGAACTAGTTTACAATCCTACCAACAGTGTAAAAGTGTTCCTATTTCTCCACATCCTCTCCAGCACCTGTTGTTTCCTGACTTTTTAATGATCGCCATTGTAACTGGTGTGAGATGATATCTCATCGTGGTTTTAATTTGCATTTCTCTGATGGCCAGTGATGATGAGCCTTTTTTGTTTGTGTCTGTTTGCTGCATAAATGTCTTCTTTTGAGAAGTGTCTGTTCATATCCTTTGCCTAATTTTTGATGAGGTTGTTTGTTTTTTTCTTGTAAATTTGTTTGAGTTCTTTGTAGGTTCTGGATATTAGCCCTTTGTCATATGAGTAGATTGCAAAAATTTTCTCCCATTCTGTAGATTGCCTGTTCACTCTGATGGTAGTTTCTTTTGCTGTGCAGAAGCTCTTTACAGAACAGAGTCCTCAGAAATAATACCACGCATCTACAGCCATCTGATCTTTGACAAACCTGACAAAAACAAGAAATGGGGAAAGGATTCCCTATTTAATAAATGGTGCTGGGAAAAATGGCTAGCCATAAGTAAAAAACTGAAACTGGATCCTTTCCTTACTCCTTATACGAAAATTAATTCAAGATGGATTAGAGACTTAAATGTTAGACCTAATACCATAAAAACCCTAGAAGAAAATCTAGGTAATACCATTCAGGACATAGGCATGGGCAAGGACTTCATGTCTAAAACACCAAAAGCAACGGCAACAAAAGTCAAAATTGACAAATGTGTCTTTATAATAGAATGATTTATATTCCTTTGGGTATATACCCAGTAATGGAATTGCTTGGTCAAATGGTATTTCTGTCTTTAGGTCTTTTAGGAATTGCCACACTGTCTTCCACAATGATTGAACTAATTCACACTCCCATGAACAGTGTGTAAGCATTCCTTTTTCTCCACAGCCTCACCAGCATCTGTTATTTTGCCTTTTTAACTGGTGTTTTCTGCATTAGATTAGTACAATTTAGATGAGAAATGATATCATCCTCTCATAGTGTATTACAAACATGGACAAATTAATTACATTACCTGGAAATGATGTTGCCCATAACTTTACTGATTTTAATAATATATCTTAAAAATTATATAATTTATATTTGTACTATTTTAAAAAATATTTCTTCAACGTACATTAATATGTTATTTAAATTGAAAATGAAAATAAACATTCTCTAGACAAAGAATATAATTTGCCTGTTTAGGTTGAATGTAAGGATTGCTTTTGCTAAATTATTAAATTATAAACAACTTCAATAAAAAAGATATAAAATTCAATTGAATACTGGCAAGAAATACTTACATTATATGAAAGATTAAAAAGAACATTTTATTTAAAAATTGTAATAACAAATGTGTATTGATATCATTTTTCCCCAAAATTGTTTGTAAATCTAATAAAATAAAAGTTCTTTACATGAAGGTGTAGTAAGTATATTGCTAGTTATATGAAAGGACTTGCTAAAACTTTTAGTAAACTTTCAAGAAATTGAAAAAGTAGATATATCTAATAACAGAGATATGAATTTCATTACATTTCAGATGGTTTCCATTACATTTAATTTCAACAAAATTTGAAAAGATGCTTAATCTAGGTATTAGTTGATAGATTATTGCCTATATTTCGTGATGCTACATTATTTAAATTTTGGCTTGTAATTTGAAATGAGTTTGAATAATTACACTATAGACATGTTAAAACTCCTCTCATTTCTGTCTTCTGTCACCAAGCTTTCTCACAGTTTCGTTATACCTACAAAAATAAAATACTAGTTTCAATAAAAGAGTAATCCTCAGGGATATAAGACATATTTGAAAGCAAACAAAATAAAACAGCTCCATTCATCTTAATAAGAAATACATTTCCAAACTAATTTTATTTTTTGGACTTTAAAATTATTCATCAGTACAGTAAAACATTCATTTTGACTTAATTGCATACTAAAGAGAGTCATACTAAAAAATTAAATAATTGGACTTGGTACGATAATATTTTGTTGGCAAGAAATATGACAGTGATCAATAAAAGACTTTTAATCTACAAATATAAAATACTGGGAAAAAATGGCATAGCAGTACAATTTCATAGAAATAAACAATCATGCAAAATTTCTGGCTACTGAAGATGTCTTTTTATACTTTAAATTATGCCATTGTGAAATTGCTAGGTTATTTTAATTTCAGTGGATGAGTTTATTAACTGCTGTACGTTAAAATGTCAACTTCTTAATAGTACATTAGAAATTATTTCTCTTTAAGAATATAAATTTACAAATTTATTACAAAAGACTTCAGATATTGCTCAACAAAGCACAGCAATACCTAGATTTTTATTTTTATTTATTTATTTATTTTGAGACAGAATCTCACTCTTGTTTTCCAAGCTGGGGTGCAGTGGTATGATCTTGGCTCACTGCAGTCTCTGCCCCCTGGGTTCAAGTAATTCTCCTGCCTCAATTTCCAGAATAGCTGGACTACAGGCGTGTGCCACCACACCTGGCTAATTTTGGTGTTTTTAGTAGAAAGGGATTTCACCACATTGACCAGGCTGGTCTTGAACTCCTGACCTCATGATCTGCCCACCTCAGCCACTCAAAGTGCTGGGATTACAGGCATGAGTAAAGGTCCAGTACCTAGACTTTAAAATTAAACTTAAGAGATGCAGAGGTAAATAGTGGTTGAAAGTTTCTAATAATACAAAAAAATTAGCCGGGTGCGGTTGTGGGCGCCTGTAGTCCCAGCTACTCGGGAGGCTGAGCCAGGAGAATGGTGGGAACCCGGGAGGCGGAGCTTGCAGTGAGCCGAGATCGCGCCACTGCACTCCAGCCTGGGCGACAGAGCGAGACTCCGTCTCAAAAAAGAAAAAAAAAAAAAAAAAGAAAGTGTCTAATATTATAACTACCATTTCAGCTCCTTTTTTTTAGAAAACCACAGATGCAGAGCTGCAGGTACACATCTCCAACAGAGGACACTAAATGTCACCACTAATCCAGCGAAGATAGATTGAGAAGTGGGGGTCATATAGAGTAGGTCCTCAAAGATCACAATGACTGATGTGAGATATAGTGTTTAAAGAATAAATATTCTTGATTAATTTGATATATCTAGTATACAAAGAGACTTTTGTAAATCATCTAACACATTTCACTCTCCAACTGTATTTCTTCACTTCAACTGCAATGTCCTTCTATGTATGTGTTCAATACAATTATTTGTATCAGTTCAATACAAATGGTATTGTAAGTGTTCCAAGGTTGGGTTTGGTGGCTTATGCTTGTAATCTCAGCTCTTTGGGAAGCTGAGGCAGGAGAATTTCTTGGGGCCTGCAGTTTGAGACAAGCCTGGGAAACACAGTGAGATCCTGTCTCTAAAATAACCAACTAACTAACTAACAAGAACAACAACAACACACAAAAAACTGTGTGTACATTCCCTTTGCTTGACCATCCTATTCAAAGTTGTCCTTTTTTTCCCAGTTACTGCTGCCTAGTAATCATATTTCTGTTTTGTTTTTGTTTTTGAGACGAAGTCTTGCTCTGTCACCCAAGCTGTAGTGCAGTGGCACGATCTTGGCTCACTGCAAGCTCTGCCTCCCAGGTTCATGCCATTGTCCCGCCTCAGCCTCCCCAGCAGCTGGGACTACAGGCGCCCACCACCACGCCCGGCTAATTTTCTTTTTTCTGTATTTTTACTACAGACGGGGTTTCATCGTGTTAGCCAGGATTGTCTCGATCTCCTGACCTCGTGATCTGCTCGCCTCGGCCTCCCAAAGTGCTGGGATTACAGGCGTGAGCAACCACGCTCAGCTCATATTTCTGTTTTTATATTACTTCTTTTCACTTCCTGACTTTTGTTTTTGGATTTAATTTTCTGTCATTTGTCTTCTGTCATAAGAATGACACTATTTAAAAGGAGCTACTTTTATGCTATCTCAGTACCTAGACCAATGTGTCACACATACAGGGCACTTAAAAATTCTGAAGTTGTATCAGTCTGCTCTCGCATTGCCAAAAAAGACATACTTGAGACTGGGTGATTTATAAAGGAAAGAGTTTAATGGACTCAGTTCAGCATGTCAGGGGAGGCCTTAGGAAACTTAGAATCATTGGGGAAGGTGAAGGCGAAGCAGGCATCTTCTCCATAAGGTGGCAGGAAGGAAACATTCAGGCAGGGGAAATGCCAGACACTTATAAAACCATCACATCTCGTGAAAACTCATTCACTATCACAAGAACAGCATGGGCTAATCCATACCCCATGATCCAATCACTTTCCACTGGGTCCCTCCCACAACACGTGGGGATTGTGGGAGCCACTATTCAAGATGAAATTTGGGTGGGGACACAGCCAAACCATATCAGGTGTATATACCTGAATGATGGAATTCATGCAACATTTGGGAAACATTGCAGTAGAACAGCCAAGATCCTATGAGGTACTAAAATAGCAGTTGGTATTAGGGATCAAAAATAAAAAGCCAATATAAGAAATATTGCAGCAATAGAAGAGGGAGAACCAGATTCACTGTAAAAAGCACATTGCTTTTCAAATAGGTCATATTGACATTTGTGGAAGAATAATTCTTTATTTATTATAATCTTGTGTATTCCAAGATTTTAGTATATCTGGCTGCAGTCTATTACAAACCAGCAATACTTCTGTGTTTGTAGAAATAAAATACGCCCTAACACATTTTAAACACGCCTTAGAGAAGTAGTATAGTTTGAAAACCATCGATAGCCAAAGTGTTATCACAAACATTCAGTAACAATAAATCTGTATTAATTATAAATCCTTGATCCTCTGCAATGTGCTTGACAGCACAAAGCTTTTGGGCTAAAAGCTTTAACATCTGTTAGGAAGAATTTGTTCTGTGGGTTTGGAATCTTGGATTTTCCCCCTGTATTAATTGTACTCGTTGTTGACCACCAAATACCTGACTGCAAATATCTTTTCTTGTATTCCCATATATCTAGACAATGATTTTGTAAGACAATAAATTTATTCACTATAGAAAAAAAAAAAAACTTAATGACCCTGAGATTTATGATCTCAATAGTGAGTCAGATGCGGATGACAACCTAAGAGAAGAGCATTGGTGGAGGGACAAATCTTATAGGAGGTTGTAAATACTTAAGCTTTTACATGTGTACAAAGTGTACAAGCAGTTTTGTTTTGTTTTGTTTTATTCAAGTAGATATTGGACTAAATTGGATATAGAAATCTGAAAATTGACAGTATTATAACGTGTTTGAGCAGGTTACCTTCTCCAGTGACAATACAGAGTGGAAAAGGGCAAGCGTGGTGTGGATAGAAACCAAACCCAGGATCCAGGAACATCATGTATCATCAATACCCAGGAACCAGAACAAAGACGTTCTCAGAAAATACTGAGAAGAAACAGTCAAACTTCGGTAGAAATCTATGAGAACATTCTCTGGAAAACCAAATTTCTTTGTACCAATAAGCATTCATTTCATTACCCTTCTGAATTAGACAGAAAATAATAAAATTTCTGTTTGGAAACAAGTCTTTTCTTAGCTTTGATCCTTTCTGCCATGAAATTGATATTAAATGATAATAACTTAGTGGCATATGACTGTCTGTCAAAATGAAATAAACAAAATCATGTTCAAATGAATTTCAAGTTAGATAATTTGATTTCCTAAATGGAAATTTAATGTGTGATGTTTAAAGAAAACTAAAAATATAAGATAATGAAAGATGGGATACATAACATCTTCAAACTATTGTCATTCTAGAAGTGTTCATTGTAGCATAATGTAATTCAAAGAGTATTATTTTAAATCTGAGTATCAATCATTTTATTTCCATACGAGTTTCTTGAAATTATTTATTACTATAGAATATTTGTGCCCAAACTTATTATGCTTCTGGAATGGGAATGTGACTGGCTGATTTTAGCATTTCATTTTGAACAACAAAAAAAGAGACTTTAACATGGATGAGTGGCGTATATAATTTTTTCAACTCTTAACCACACAGATGCAAGTATAGACAACTCACCATTTATGTGTAGGTTACAATGTAGCAGTATATCTAATGGTCCACCTTCTATCATGAAATTTTTAACCCACTAAAGCTTGTAGCTCAAGAGATTTCTGACATTTGAACCAAATTTCCAGATTCAGAAAACAGTTTAGTCTATATTGTTTTCAGTATTTAATTTTCTTTGAGGTATCATAATTATACATCCATTTATAATTCATTTAATAAATGTTTATTGTTATGCATAATGACTGACATTATGCAGTCATAATGTCTGCCTTGATTATAAAGTGATAAGCAAGGCGAACATATTCCTATCATCTTGTGCTTAGTATCTAGGGAGTCTATCAGAGCTTACAGGAAAGTAAATAGAAAATTTTCGCTTTTCAATATAGAGTTGAAGAAGGTTTTTCAAATGTATTAGGGCAGCCAGATCATATGTTTATAATGAAGTCCAGAAATCTATAGGCTTTTATAAACCCTACATGGACAATCTTTCTGAAAACAGAAGATACAGAAATTTGGGAATACATGTCAGATACAGAAATTTTGCAAGTTAATTTTCCTAATATACAGTTTATCCACCTACAAAATAAAGATAATAGTAATGCCTAGGCCATACTTTTGGATGAAAATTATATTAGATATTACCTGTCATACATAGTGCCTAGACTATATGTGTGTGTCTGCATGAAACTGATATATTATTGATATTATTATGTATTCAGTGGAGTTCCCAATGCGAATCATGAGAGAAAGGCTGAATACCAGAGAACAGGCATAAGGGAGAAAAGGGGAAGAAAATGTGACCGTCTATTGACCCTGAATAGTTATAAATCCTCAGTTGTTGGCAGGACAAAAGAACTTCAAAGAGTGAGCATATACTAATAAAATAATTTTAAAAGCAAAGTTGCATTTTAATGAGATATTCTGACTCACTCCACAAGTCTCTCAAATTCACAAATATTTATCAAAATGTCAGTGCTTTGTGCTATATATATATATATATATATACTCATATGAATAAATATAAAAATGGATATATATGTATTTATACTTCATATATAAAGTGTCTACTTATATATGTATACATATAAAGTATGTGTGTATACATATTTTATACACACACACACACACAAACACACACATATTAATGCAAACCAGTAGGTAAGAAGAAAACTGGTACTAGAGTGTATAATGAAAATGTTTCTTTACTTCTTCCCACAGATATCAGCAAAAATCTTGGTCTTGGATAGGACATTTTTCTTCCACATAGTATGCAATTGGGTTTGCTAAACCAAATTTCTACAGATTTCAAGCCCAAATGAACTTCCCATCTCATTTGCATTTGCATAGGTTTATATTATTTATGAAATCAGACATATATTTGAAGAATACATTTTAATTAATACGTTTATATATTTTAATTAGGTTTTTGATAAATTCCTATCACAGTATCTGTTTAATAATAAAGACCACAGAAACAATTTTTAAAAGAAATTAGAAAAACAGTTAAAGTGGCCCAAGTACCTTAAAGACAGGAAATCAATTTAGATATATATTCTTGTAATAAAAGGATTTCTGAGAAAAGAGGAAAAATAAAATAACCCCTCGAGTGTAATACACATTTATATTTGTAATTTTTAAATTTATTTATTTGTTTCTTTTAACTTTTCAAATTCAGGGGTACAAGTGCAGGTTTGCTTGATCATTTTCTTGTTAAAAAATTTAAAAAGACAGAAATTATTAGGGAGACTGACTACTTTTTGTATGAAAATGCTCAGTCTCTGTAAAAATCTTACCATTAAAAATGAAGCTTGCCAATATCTGCCTGCTCTTGTGGTCAATAATATCTATGATGTGACCACGGTGTCCTAAGCAAAGTGCTAATTATATACACATATAAGATGAATAATTAGAAACCAGAAAATAACTTTAGAAAGAGAGTAATATAACATTTGGAGTATCAGCAAGGTGCATTGGTAAATATTTTTATTGCTAGTCAGATACGTTGATCAAGTACGTAGGAGAGACATATGGAGTTAGATTTCAGAATCTTCAGCAATTTACCAATGATTATAGATTTGTATATAGGAAATATTTTTTAGGAGGAGAATTTTAGATATTTGCTTTCTATTTGCTTTTCCAGCATCTGAATATTTTTTCATATATATAAGATATTCTCAATTATTGTATAAACTCAAATCCTTGGTTTCTCCATTTCAAATGCAACGTCCCAGGGCACAGACTTATGAACAAGTCTCTATCAGGTAGAGACTATTGATGGGCTCATGCTCCTGTATTCTACAATGTCTTTTTTTTTTTTTTTTTTGGCAAAGGCTGAATATTTGAATATTTAAAAATTACATTTTTCTGAAACTATTGCAACTAGCATTCAGATATAAAAAGATTCTCCAAGCTGTATGCACTATCCTAATTTCTGGCAATTAGAACTAAAGAGATGTGAGAGTTGCCTTCTTGTTATTTTTTAAGTTTTGTTTTTTTTTTTTTTTTTTTCTGATTCAAAGAATTTTCAACTGAACATGTACTAGCCAGGAGAAAGGGGAGAGAAAAAGAGAAAATATAGATTTCTTCTTAGAGGCATTAAAAGACATATTTGCATAGTTTTCTAGGTCTAACTTGTTTCTAGCTAGCCATGTGCCAAATAGAACCCGGAGTGGTATTGTTACAGAAGGGTTCAATAAATATTTGTGAACAATCAGTAGATGAATTAGCAGCAGACATTTTTTTTTTGGAAGCCAGTAATTTCAGAAGCATGGAGATCAGAACACATTCCAACAGCGGTTCGGTTAATTGTTGCTGTGAACTTTAGTTTCCAGCCCAGAATTGACAGCAATGGAAAGTACAGTTATTAGTGCCTGGTGAGAATTGCTGCAGATTATTACCAGACCAGTTCTGTATGGTGGTTGATTGATTGATTCTGGCTGCTTTGTCTCAAGCCTTTATTGCCAGCCCTCCCTGTGAACTACATGATATCCTTTAATGAAGTCATTGTCTGCTTAAAGCAGCCAGATTCAACTCTTCTTGTGACTAAGAATTTTGACTGTCACAGTGATTATTCAGACAGATGGCCAGAGGTCCAATAACAGAATCCAGACTTTTTTTTTTTTTTTCCTAAGGAGAATTAAGCACTAGGGATAGAAATCTATTCAAACTAATGTGATTTAATATCTTTAAAATGTATTACAAAGATAATGTGAGAGAGTTCACTTTTAGCAACCTCAGTTGTAGGAGTTTTTGAACTCTCCTATAAGAATGTGCAAGTGCATTTCACACACACAGTCATTTTCTGTTTTAATAAGCAATTTAGGTTAACGGTGTCCCATTTCCTAATTTCTTGTAGATAAATCAGATTAACCAAACATACAACTTTTGTCCAGTAACATGCAGGTGCTCCACCGCCCCCTTTTTTTTCCTCAATCAGTTCTGATACAAGTTTTCAGGTTTTGATATCTCACTGTCTATATTTTAAAAACACCATCAACTATGATAAGGAATAAAAAACTCTAAGCACTTAAATAATATAGCTGTATTTCCCACTTACACAAAGTCTGATGTAAATGTTCTTTGCCACACGCGTCTCTTTGGTGGATCCTCTCCAAACGATAAACTCCAGGACTCATGCTTCTTCCACTGAATACCTCTGTTAGCATCACTTACTTAGATTTCAGTCATGCATACCAGAAAAGAGAGAGACAGAGGAAAGATCATCATCAAAATCACTTCTTCCCATATTTCGCTGGTAAGATCTCAGTCACATGATCCCACACAGGTGGAGGGAAACCTGGGAAATGTATCTCCCCATATTCCAGAAAGAAAAATAAATTGTCTCATAAATATATCACATAATCTCTGCCCACTGGTGGAGCTTATTGAGAACGATCAGGTTCTCTGAAAAATATATATGGATAACACATCCTATAAAGCATTTCTAATTTGATTACTATGAATGTGTTTAGAAATAAAATGTATTCTCAAATCTCAGGAGAAATGAAAGATATTTTAGAAGTCATTCATTTATAAGGAAAGTTAGTAGATACAAAAGCATAAATAGTCACAGTCCTCATTAAAAAATATTAAAACAGAAAAGCAACTTTTTCTTTTTCTAGCAGAACTGGAAATAATGTGGTCCAGAAACAGGTTGATTAGGACTCATCAATAGAAAAAAGCCAGGAAAGTAAAAAAGAATTCTTTTCCACACTCACTGAAGAAAGAAAACCACGTATGGCAGAAGCGGAATATTTTTAAAAAGAAAGAAGAAAAAAAGGAAAATCACATGCAAAGGCAAAAGAAAAAATCATTCACACATTATTTTAAATTCATTTGCTTTCTTAAAAATTCATTCATAAATTCTTAATTCCACAAAGCAGAAGAACGTTTGAGACAACAGCAATGTTCCATACATAAAAAAATTTAAAAGATTATGGTGATCAAAGATGATACAACAAAGCTAAAGGGATACTGTGGATAATATAATATTACTGGAGAATCAGATTCGAAAAACTGAATCAACCCACCAGACAAACAAATCATTGCTAGGAAAGTTTAGGATATTCATTCATTATGAACAGATTAAAAGAAGAAGGTAAAACACACAGAAAAAACAGAACAAAGGATAAAGATTTACAATTACCTACATATTTAGGATTTCTGAATTGGATAACCAAGATAGAAGATAAATACATTAAAATATTAAACAAAATTTGCTCTTAAACCTAAAAGTCAAATGGACATGAAATAACTTCTATTCATCTCTCCTTTACCTTTGTAAGTTTTTTGTAATTACCAATATTATAATTTGACAGAAAGAAATATCAACTAAAATGTAATGCAGTGAATGAGGAGGATTGAAGTGTCCTTATTTGAGAGAGGGAAGGAGTGTGCTGTTAATTCTTTTGGAGTCTAGTTGTCTTTTTGGGCTAAATTGGTTACAAATCGTGTTTTTTTTAAAAAAATACTGCTTTGTTTTATATTAAATATGTTAAATAGACCAAAATGCAGCATATGGCAGATATCAAAACCTAGGTTACAATATTCCCAAGCACTTTTTCATGATTTCATATCCATATTGGTTGAAAACCTAAACCTAAAAACTAAATTTTTCAATTCTTTTTTTTTTTTTTTTTTTGAGATGGAGTCTTGCTCTGTTGCCCAGGCTGGAGTGCAGTGGCATGATCTTGGCTCACTGTAACCTCCACCTTCTGGGTTCAAGCGATTCTCCCACCTCAGCCTCCCGAGTAGCAGGGACTTCAGGCATGTGCCACCATGTCTTGCTAATTTTTGTACTTTTAGTAGAAACGGACGGAGTTTCACCACATTGGCCAGACTGATCTTGAACTCCTAACCTCATGATCTGCCTACTTCAGCCTCCCAAAGTGCTGGGATTACAGGCGTGAGCCACCATGCCTGGCCTCAATTCTATTTTTACTTGACTACCAACATTTGATGGAGAATTTACCAACGAAGTATATAGAAGACTTGACAATTAAAGAGAGTATCTGAAGAACAGAAACAGAGTCATTTGGGTTTTATAGAGTATCTCTAATAGTATTTTAGAACTCAACCCTTAACATAATAGCTGTTCAGGATCATGCTGGAGCAAAATAAATGTTTCCATGTAAAAGCTTCATGATGACTTTTTGCTTTCCTTCTAGCAGGAATATTTTTAGTTGTTCTGACTCCCCAGGAATTCTGTGAACTCTCTAATACACTTCCAATCAGCCTTTTTGCTTAAATTATCCAGAGTGGTTTCTCTTGTTTGTAGCTAAAAACCTTGACTTATATAGGGCAATGGTTTAGGAAATACTAATGTTAATATTTTAAGGTGAAGTTATTTTTTGAAGCGCAGCAGATTTAACTGAAGATATTGGAATCCTGGAGTCATATAGGCCAAAGAGGTGCCAAACGATTTACCATCATAGTAACAGTATTTCACCTAATTCTCAGAATAAGTCAGTCCAAATACACAGATCCTTTTGAATGGAGAGCATGATGTATCATATGCTCTTGACAAAAGACCTAACAATAACTTCTGAAATATCACTCTAAACCTCCTCCCAAACATTCCCAGAGATATATGACCATTTTCCAGGATAATGTACCCCAGAAAAAGAGGTAAATCCAGAAATTTCAGGGATAATTGGACTCTAGGTCTCATCTAATGCTAATCTGTGAGAAACAAGTTGCCATTTGCCCATATGGTCAAAATGGAGGCCTTGGTGGAGGTTAATCGATAAATGACATTTAGACATGACTCTTAGTTGATCCAGTGGTCTGTTACCCCATTCTTTAGTTATTTCCTAGGCTTCTGAATTGGTGTAGATATACTCATCAACTGATAGAGTCCTCTTATTAGCTCATTAAAGCATGGGAAAAAAATCATGTTATAAAGTAGGGCCTTCTTTCCTGAACAATGTGTAAATTAAAGGCCAAATGTTATTACTAAAGAAAAGTGATAACATCATTGAAATATTGAAAGATGAAAGAACACTGATCCAGGGATACCCCAAATTAACTGAACTATTGTCCTAGAGAGAAAATTTGCAAGTCTTAGAACATTAGAAGAAATAATTTTGAGCTTACTTATTGGGAGTGGCAGTAGTATATATTAATAAGAAAAACTAAACACTACTCTTTCTATTCTTTGATGTCTTTTAAATGTATAATGGTTTTTTTTTCTTTTTTTTTATTATTATACTTTAAGTTCTAGGGTACATGTGCATAACGTGCAGGTTTGTTACATATGTATACTTGTGCCATGTTGGTGTGCTGCACCCATCAACTCATCAGCACCCATCAACTCGTCATTTACATCAGGTATAACTTCCAATGCAATCCCTCCTCACTCCCCGCTCCCCATGAGAGGCCCCAGTGTGTGATGTTCCCCTTCCTGAGTCCAAGTGATCTCATTGTTCAGTTCCCACCTATGAGTGAGAACATGCGGTGTTTGGTTTTCTGTTCTTGCGATAGTTTGCTGAGAATGATGGTTTCCAGCTGCATCCATGTCCCTACAAAAGACACAAACTCACCCTTTTTTATGGCTGCATAGTATTCCATGGTGTATATGTGCCACATTTTCTTAATCCAGTCTGTCACTGATGGACATTTGGGTTGATTCCAAGTCTTTGCTATTGTGAATAGTGCCGCAATAAACATACGTGTGCATATGTCTTTATAGCAGCATGATTTATAATCCTTTAGGTATATACCCAGTAATGGGATGGCTGGGTCATATGGTACTTCTAGTTCTAGATCCTTGAGGAATCGCCATACTGTTTTCCATAATGGTTGAACTAGTTTACAATCCCACCAACAGTGTAAAAGTGTTCCTATTTCTCCACATCCTCTCCAGCACCTGTTGTTTCCTGACTTTTTAATGATTGCCATTCTAACTGGTGTGAGATGGTATCTCATTGTGGTATTGATTTGCATTTCTCTGATGGCTAGTGATGATCTTTTAAAATTTTTTATTATTACACTTTAAGTTCTAGGGTACATGTGCATAATGTGCAGGTTTGTTACATATGTATACATGTGCCATGTTGGTGTGTTGCACCCATTAAATCATTTACATTAGGTATATCTCCTAATTCTATCCCTCCCCACTCCTGTCACCCCACGACAGGCCCTGGTGTGTGATGTTCCTCACCCTGTGTCCAAGTGATCTCATTGTTCAATTCCCACCTATGAGTGAGAACATGCGGTGTTTAGTTTTCCGTTCTTGAGATAGTTTGCTGAGAATGATGGTTTCCATCTTCATCCATGTCCCTACAAAGGACATGAACTCATCCTTTTTATGGCTGCGTAGTATTCCACAGTGTATATGTGCCACATTTTCTTAATCCAGTCTATCATTGATGGAAATTTGGGTTGGTTCCAAGTCTTTGCTATTGTGAATAGTGCCACAATAAACATACGTGTGCATGTGTCTTTATAGCAGCATGATTTATAATCCTTTGGGTATATGCCCAGTAATGTGATGACTGGATCAAATGGCATTTCTAGTTCTAGATCCTTGAGGAATTGCCACACTGTCTTCCACAATGGTTGAACAGTTTACAGTCCCACCAACAGTGTAAAAGCATTCCTATTTCTCCACATCCTTTCCAGTACCTGTTGTTTCCTGACTTTTTAGTGATCACCGTTCTAACTGGTGTGAGATGGTATCTCATCGCGGTTTTGATTTGCGTTTCTCTGATGGCCAGTGATGATGAGCATTTTTTCATGTGTCTGTTGGCTGCATAAATGTCTTCTTTTGAGAAGTGTTTGTTCATATCCTTTGTCCACTTTTTGATGGAGTTGTTTGATTTTTTTCTTGTAAATTTAAGTTCTTTGAGGAAAAAAACACCAGAAGCAATTTCCTTTCATATGGCACAACAAAAGTATATTTTTACTGTCTTATTATGTAAGTATTACATGTCTCACATTCTGAGATATGCTGAAGAGGTATTGGTCTTCTTACTCTTCCACGAGAAATTACATTGTCCTACTTCATGAACGGGATCATTCTCACAGGGCCTAGTTAGCAGCTTGTCTCATGTACTACAAATGTTTTGTTAAGACATAGCATACTACAGCATAGGAGAAAGACTCCATGTAAAATTCATGAGTGAATCCTGCCCCTAAGTGTTGTTTTCTTGGTTTAAATCAGGTCAGAATATTTTTTCTAAAGTGAAATAAAAGTCATTTCACCTGAGTCTGTTTGAGTTTCAGAAAAAAATGTTTTTCAAATTTGGTTACCGTATTCTGATCTTTTTACTGTATAAATCGTAAGACTGTCAGTATTTTTACAGGCTTAGATAAGTGCTCTAAACAGGTCTGTTACTTGACGATTATGGCATAGTTGGTCAAATAATGCTTGTAGTGAGTGTGTCTGACTGGAATCCATTATGGAGCCTATATAATTACCTAATTGCATTAAGAGAATACTTAGGTTTCAGAGCAAGTCTCTGTTCTCTGTAACAGGGAAGCATTCCCCTTTTTAGAATCAGTTTTTAGCTTGGTGTAGTGAACTCCAACCTTGACTCATCATCTGGTTCCCATATAATTCTGCATAATATTCCTCCACAAGCAGAAATAAAATGCTTTTAGTTGCCAGACAATTTAGAGGTAGCCTTGAAGGAGAGTAGAGATAGAGAGAACTCGTGGACAGTGCTTCAACCCGCACATGTTGTTTTCACTTCCTCTGAACAGACAGCTGCTCTCTTTTTTTTTTTTCCCTCAGAAAAGCAAAGATCCACTCCAATGTATGAACAAGAGTTAAGGCATTGTGAGAAGTACTGAATAGCTAGAGACTTAAACAAGTATTATTGGAGGACTTTTTTCAAAAGAAATTTTGGGGAAAAATAATTTAATGTATCTTTCAGAACAGACACTGAGTGTGAAGATATTTTTCTCATATATTAACGCTCATTTTTTACTCTGTTACAAGGACAATGATTAATCATGTGGAAATCTAATCTACCTCATGGAATCAGTGAGCTTCTCCCTCAAATCAACCCAGTATTTACTCAATGGCTTCATGATCAAAGTGGCTATTATATAAGTTGTGAACACTCTCAAAATCTTAATTTTAAGAAAGGCAATCAAGCTATTGTCAATACTGAATACGATTCAGTCAGCAGTAGAGACCAATGTTTAATCTTCAGAATAGTGCTATATATCAAAGAAACCAGTTAGTCACTGGACTTATCCCCTCAAGGAGTAAGTAACAATAGTTTCTATACAGAATGCAGTAAATATAAATACAAAAAGAATTTGTTGAGCTAAAGTAGGAGGAAAGAAAAGTTTGATAATAGATGATCAGAGTTGAAAAAAATATTTAATGTCATTTAAATTTTCAAAAAATATTTAATAAAAATCATTTTTAGGAAGTCAAGATGAACGATCATTTATTCTTATGTTTTATCTTGTTACTTTTATTAAATATTCTTTCTTTGTAAAGAGGAAAAAAGAATGTGATAATACTTATGCATTATTGAAAGTTGTTTCAAATATGTTCAATATATGTCAGGATTGTGACAATATCTAATAGTCTGTATTTTGTTGTTATGCAAAATCCAGTCACACAATTAACAATAAATTATAACTTTAAAAGTGCCAAGTAAGAGATGCAACATGTTCCTTTAATGCATTCAAATTTTATCAGTACTTTTGCAAGTACCTTCCTTTTGGGGAACCATTCTCTGTACTAAGGAGGAAGATAGATACAAAATCTTTTACTGAAACATACTCAGAGTCTACTTGGATAAGATAAATAGATAGATAGACTGTTCTAAAATCATGCAATGTTTGTATGATAAAGTTCTGCAAGATTAATGCTTATGCATAAGCTTTTAGCTTTAGATTATTTATCTCTCCACTTTTGCTTTTTCCTCTCCAAAATGTAAACTTAAATAAATGCAGCACATCCGTGCAAAAAAAATTGTAAATACAAAATAAACATCTCAACAGATATACCAACTAGAGCATATAAACCATGAATCATTACAGCAGTCAGCTGGAACCTCAAGGGTAGAACACTAGTGTAATCTATCATTAAAAAAAAAAAAAAAAAATCTCTTATCTACAAGGTTAATCATTGTAGGTGTGGGACGCTGCTACCTAAGTTGAAATAAGTACCCTCTCTCTGAAAAAAAGGAAGGACTTGTGATTCTGATATTTCTAGTCCCATCAATGCAGTGGACTGATAGCTAATTTAACAGAAACAAACAAACAAAAGACACAATTAAATGTATTATGCTTATAGAAAATTTGGGGTTGCTTATAATTCACCTGTACTTTACAAATGTTATCCACATTTAGGTTTTTTGATATCATGAAGAGCATTTTTGCATACATTTACTTAAAAATAGATAAAGCAATGCCATCTGGGCACTTTATAAGTTCGTCCTGTACTTGATTCATCTTTTATTTTTTCATTACTATAAAAATAAAAAAGAAATGAATACAATATAAATTTCTGGTAACAAAATAGCTACATGTAAATTAATAAATATTTTAACCTTGAATGCATTTTAGTGTCATAAATTATTATATTCTTGGTTCAGGCAAACATGATAGAAGAGTTTCTTTTGTATCTAATAAAAATCATAAGTTGCATTTTTGAATGACCCAATGTTGACATCTAGAACTTTTATTTCAAACACTGTGCAAAACAACTTTAGTAAAATAATGCTAATTCTTTATTTATGGTCAAAATTAGTTAGAAAAGGTTCAAATAGAAATGGAAGTAAAGAATGATGTTACACCGTAATTTATGTACATTCTTTTTAATTCTATGACTATTTTATACTGAAAAATCGCTTCATGGGTATACACAAGTCATTTTAGTATTTTCATTGAATCTGCAATCACGTTGATATGTTAGAAATTGTGCTGCAGAGGGTGCCATTTTGCTCAGTGTTTTTTGAAAGTTCATCTAGGGCAGGACACTCTTCTAATTTATTTATAATTTTGACTATTTGGACCAAAATTACTTTGGATAAATGATGTAATATAATATATGCAAAACAGAGTTAAAACGTCTGTCTGCTTGAATTTTTATATCTTCATTAAGTGTTAGTATTTCCAAAAAGTCATACACAAATAGTATATTTACACAACATTAACCCATGAATTTACTTATTTTTTCTACTTTTTAATATAATATTGAGATGTTACTCACTTTTTTTTTCTTTTTTCTTTCTTTCTTTTTTTTTTTTTTGAGACAGAGTCTTGCTCTTATCATCCAGACCGTAGTGCAATGGCAAGATGTCGGCTCACTGCAACCTCTGCCTCTTGGGTTCAAGCGATTCTCCTGTCTCAGCCTCCCGAGTAGCTGGGATTACAGGCGCCAGCCACCATGCCTGGTTAATTTTTGTATTTTTAGAAAAGACAGGGTTTTGCCATGTTGGCCAGGCTGGTCTCGAACTCCTGACCTCATGATCTGCCCTTCTCGGCCTGCCAAAGTGGTAGGATTACAGGTGTGAGCCACTGTGCCTGGCCCTGTTATTCAGTTTTTAAAACATTTTAAATTCTTTAGTTTTTCTCTTTTGATTTGTTTGATCATTTTTGACTTTATTTTGAAGCTCTTGGATCTTTGACTTTACAATTATTAAAATAATTATTTTCTAGTTTATTTTAATTGATCCCTTTAGCTATATTTTTATTAATTTTAAGTCTCTGTAAATTATAATTATTTAATTACCTAAAATCTAGTCTTTTAATTTTAATAATTTTTATCTGAAGGTAGTATGATTTTATATATTAAAAGTTTCCTTGTGGTAAACATCACTCAAAGTTAAAACATATCTACCATTTTAGCTCTTATATTCATTAATATCAGTATAGTTATATTTTGGAGCTACTACATTATATAACTATATTATTAAATTTTTAATGGGCTGTTTTTTCCTATCAATAAATATAAATTGCTTTGGCAATAGCTACTATTCTACTGAGCAGTTACAAGCCTAGAATTTCAATAATCATTAGGATGTTGCTACTAAGAGTGATAACAATTTTTAACTGTAGTTGTGATCTAGACACCAGGAAGTCTGAATGAATGAGCAGTTTTACAATGAGTTTACACCAATTTTGACTTTCAGAATGGTGAATGTTTCATCAGTTTTGCATCCTCACAACTAACGATATCACTTGCCTTTCTGTTACAGCCCTTTTGGTGGTTATATAGTGGTAAAATATTTTGGATTTAATTTGAATTTCTCTCATGACTAATGAAATTAAACACATTTCAGTATGTTAACTGAACATATGGATACCCTCTTCTAGGTGCCTGTTCAGTTATTTGCCTATTTTTCTATTGAATTTCTTGCAATTTTTATGGAATTATATTTGATGTCCAATAATCCTAAATAGCATATTTTCAGATGTATTTATCACAATCATCTTTTCCCAGTTTGTGACTTTGATTTCCACAGAATCTTAAGTATACTTGAAATTATATGCATGCATGCATATAAACATACATTCTCTGTATATGTATAAGATACATTATATATAATTTTATATAAATATATTAGTTTTTCTTTGTGTGTATATGTGAGAGAGATTGCTTTGCTTTCCACCAATGAATGAGATATTTTATTTCATTTTTCTTTTATAAACTTTTAAAAATATTTACAACTGAATCTACATCCATCTGTAATTGATTTCTATATATGTTGTGAGGTAGGGGTCAAGATACATTGTTTTCATATTTTTGAGAACCTTCACTCAAAATTTAATTTGGATGTCAAGACTGACGACACCACCCATGCACCAACAGGGTATGAACAGATTTATCTCATGTATAACCAAGACTGTGGGTATAACTGCATTACCTCCCTCCACTAGCTGATCCAAAACTGAATTTGGTACGCAGAGAATAGAGACGGGCTCCAGGTTTTCACTGTGGATAGGTAGTGGGGCTGAGGTGAGGGCTTCCATATGTAGGCAGGGTCTTGCATGATTTGAATGCCATCCTTTTCCAATCAGAGGAAGCACTCAGGTTTTTCTAAATCAACTTGCCTTTATGTGAGGTACATGCAAAGGAGGAATGGGGTAGGCTTTTTTGTATAATAAATTATATGCCTAGTCATTTTTCCTGGGTTCCTGGGATGAAGCTTCTATGCCCTTGGAAATTCCCCAGTGATAAGAGTATCTTTATTAATCATGGTGGGGACCTCCTGATTTTGTGCTAATTAGGCCACTCATGGTAGGCCCATAAATAATCTCAGAATGGGGATGCCATGAGGAAGAGACCAAACATGTAATTAAATGGTGGCTTCTAAGCCAGATCATAACAACAAATTTAGGGAGGGGAGGTTGGCTAGATATTGAGTTCAGCTACATGGCCAATCATTCCCACTAATGAAACTCCAACAAAAACTGTGGACTCAGAGTTTGGATGACATGATTTGTTGATGAGCACATTGATGTACCAGTAGGGTGATATGTTATGATTACATAAGAAAAGGACAGGGAAGCTCCACTTTCAAAACCCTCCTAGACCTTACCTTATTTGTCTCTTCATTTGGCTGGTCATAATTTCTATCCTGTATAACATATACAGGATAGAAATTATATACAGGATAGAAATTATGTTATATGTTATAACTGTATATGTTATATGTAACATATATGTAACTGTATGTAACTGTATATGTTATATATAACATATATATGTATAATCTATACAGTTATAACATATAACTGTAATAATAAGTATTAGCATTGTTCTGAGTTCTGTGAGTTTTTCTAGTGAATTATCAAACCCATGTGGACGATAGAAACCTCTAAATTTTTATTCACTTAGTAAGAAGTGCCTTCCGTCTGGAGCTCCCTAAAGTAATAGCTGTTATTTGAAGTGAAGGCAGTGTTGCTGGGGAATGTGTCCTTAAACTTGTGGAATGTGCAGTGACTCTAGGTGGTTAACATTAGGAATCACATTACAATATTGTAACTTTAAAATCTGTAATTAGTTAAGTGCCAAATAATAGAGTCAAACTTTCTCATTGCAAATATGGATAGCCAATTGACCCACCACTGTTTATTTAAAAGACAGTAATTTGCACATGACAGAGCAATGTGACCCTTGCCATAATTTAGGTCACTTTACATATATGATCTGTTTCTACACAACCAGATGTTTTCCATTTGTTTCTCTTTTCCTATACCTCAAACAATCTTAATTACCATAGCTTTGTATGATACCTGTTAGTCTAAGTCACCATATTCTTTGCTTTACTTCTTCCAAATTTGACTTTGCTAAGCTGGTAATTTGTATTTCAATATATGTTTGTAATCAGTTTATCATTATCCCCTAAAATAAGACTGGGATAATGGTTAAGGGTTCATTGAATCTATAGACTAGTTTAAGGCTAACTTCTATGCTACAGTATTAATACCTCCTACAGTGAACATGGTATAACCTTCATTTATAGTATTCTATAAGTATTTATTTATGCCAATAACATTTTTTATATTTTAATATAGCTATGTTGCACATATGTATTTATATTCATTCCTAATATTTTCTTTTTTTTTATTATTATACTTTGAGTTCTAGGGTACATGTGCATAACGTGCAGGTTTGTTACATATGTATACTTGTGCCATGTTGGTGTGCTGCAACCATCAACTCGTCAGCACCCATCAACTCGTCATTTACATCAGGTATAACTCCCAATGCAATCCCTTCCCCCTACCCCCTCCCCATGATAGGCCCCAGTGTGTGATGTTCACCTTCCCGAGTCCAAGTGATCTCATTGTTCAGTTCCCACCTATGAGTGAGAACATGTGGTGTTTGGTTTTCTGTTTTTGTGATAGTTTGCTAAGAATGATGGTTTCCAGCTGCATCCATGTCCCTACAAAGGACACAAACTCATCCTTTTTTATGGCTGCATAGTATTCCATGGTGTATATGTGCCACATTTTCTTAATCCAGTCTGTCACTGATGGACATTTGGGTTGATTCCAAGTCTTTGCTATTGTGAATAGTGCCGCAATAAACATACGTGTGCATGTGTCTTTATAGCAGCATGATTTATAATCCTTTGGGTATATACCCAGTAATGGGATGGCTGGGTCATATGGTACATCTAGTTCTAGATCCTTGAGGAATCGCCATACTGTTTTCCATAATGGTTGAACTAGTTTACAATCCCACCAACCGTGTAAAAGTGTTCCTATTTCTCCACATCCTCTCCAGCACCTGTTGTTTCCTGACTTTTTAATGATTGCCATTCTAACTGGTGTGAGATGGTATCTCATTGTGGTTTTGATTTGCATTTCTCTGATGGCCAGTGATGATGAGCATTTTTTCATGTGTCTGTTGGCTGTATGAATGTCTTCTTTTGAGAAATGTCATTCCTAATATTTTCTGTAGTTTGGCATCATCAGGTGACATAACTTTAAAATTTATCTATTTGTTTGTGGTGATATGGATATGACTGTACTGTGGTGTACAAAATAGTCTCAACAGTATCAAACTTTGAAATTTTTTCTGATTTATTTTCAAAACCCAATACATGGTCTCTTTTTTTGGTGAAGTTTTCAAGTATAAAAAATAGTGTGTACTGTTAGGTGCAAGTGTTCTCCATTGCATGGTAATACAATCATTTAAAAACCCTATAATTATACCATTTCATTTTCAAATTTTTTTTTGCAAGGCCCTGTCTAAGTGCTTAGATTTTTAAGGAGTTTTTTTCACATTCTTAGTTTTAGATTATTGTTAATTTTCTCCTTGTAGAATGTCATGGACATAGAGAGAAGAAGGATGATTATCAGAGCCTGGGAAGGTTTGTGGGGGATTTGAGGGAAAGTGGTGATGGTTAATGGGTGCAAAACTATTTAGGAACAGTGAATAAGAACTACTATTTGATAGCACAACATGGTGACTGTAGTCAATAGCATTTGGTTCTATATTTTAAAATAACTAAAAGAGTACAATTGGATTGTTTGTAATACAAAGGATAAATGCTTGAATTGATGGATACCTCATTTACCCCGATGTGATTATGATGCATTATATGCCTGTATCAAAATATCTTATGTACCTTATAAATATGTACAGTATGTACCCACAAAAGTTAAAAATTAAAAAAAATTATCAAGTAAATAGAATATAGTTAAAAAATGTCCTTTGTATTTCAAGAATATCCATTTATTTTTAAATTTATTTTAAATCTTCAGATACTTCATAATTATCCATCAATATTTACAAATTTATTTATATTATACAATATAGCAATTTAAATTTATAATACATATTTATTTATATAAATAGAAAATGCACATAGTGGTTTACTTAATAGTTTTTCTCTTCTACATGCTTACCCTCAGCAAAGTTTAAACATATATCTTTAAAATACTTTGTGAAATTCATTTTACTTAATTTGTACCTTGATATTTATATTATACTTGAATTCTTTCATTGAATTCTTTTCTTGGATACTTTCTTTAAATGGAGTAAACAAATGATTATGTTCTGAATTTTTTTTTTTGTATTTGTAAATGTGGCTCATTTTTAATGTTATGTGGGTGAATGACAGTTCAGCTAAGAACAGACTTCCCGGCTGTGGGTTTTCAGAGGTTTGCACGTGCAACTGCCCTCTCCCCTAAAATTTACTATGGCAAATAAGAACTGTAGCAGGATGATTTTTAATTATTTGTGAGTCATCTGTCCTCACTCTCTTGAGCTTATTATCTCAGCTCAGGGATATTATGAGGGTAAACCCATATTATTATAATAGCCTTATTATTATTTCTGCCTACATTTGAATGGTGGGATCCTTTCAATCTAAGGAATACAGTTACATATTTTATTTTAAATTAACTTTACTTGAACTATTATGAGTATTCACAGGATAGACAAAATGATTTAATATACAATCATAAGCTCAAGTCTTAAGCCTTAGAACAGCTTTGCTACCATTCAGTCTTCAGAACTGGTCAAGCTATTGTGTGAGATTGAAATATATATACATTTATCTGCTTGCTGTCCATGACAAAGTAAGAGTAAATTCTGTTTCTTACTGATTTGAATTGAAAGCACCGATTTTGTGGTTTAAAATGACATATCCATCCTTTTAAGGGGCAAGATTTCTTATAAAGCCTGTGTTGACTCACACCATAATGTAAAACGTTGGAAAAGGGGAAGTTATATAAACACTTACAAAAACATTTTATGTTGAGCTGTGTTAAAATGAAATCAATGGTGTTGTTTTCAATAGGAAGCCCACTAATCGTTATTGGGTAAAGTACAACTCCTCTAAGAAGGAAATATTCATTAGAAGGTAAATTTTATCTTAATTAGCTGAGTGGTTGTTTGATGATCCAATCAATAAATTCAAATCTCTCACTGAAATCAATTAAAATATAGTTTGTGCACTGCTGAATGCATGCATTCCTGATGCATTTGCTTAATTTAACGGAACATGTCATTCTGTAAAGAACAAAGTATTATTAAAATATCATTGCTTTCAAGGAAAGAATTGATATATATATACTATTTAATGTATCCTGAAAAAGTAAATATTCTAAACTTGACAGAAACATAAACCTGTATTTTCAGGAGCTCTATACCACTCCACTCTTTCTTTCCCCAGTTGGATATGATGCTATGAAAGCATTTGGAAGAATATTTAACTAAGTGAAATCTCATCAGGAAGCACTTCAAAGAAGTGCTTTTAAATGTTCAAATATAAATGTACTTTGATGACCTTCCTTTTATTGAGCCTACTATTAAAATGCTTTCCTAATACTTCCTTTCCCAAAGTCTGGGACAGTTAATCATATGATCTCTTTGAATAACCTTTCATCCTACAAGCTGATTAAAACCAAATTTGAAAAGCATATACAAGATATTGAGGCAAGTTGACCTTGGCAAAACTATAAACTAAATAAATATAGCCATCGATATCCCCTCATGAAAATGTGATTTTCTGTCTTAATTTATTGATTTTGCAGTTATCCCTCGATGGCGTCCTTCACTTCTTTGAGTGTTCTGCAACCCTATCGTAGCTTTCTACAATGATTGCCTATCTCAGACAACGTAAACTATGTACAGACACAGAATCTTTAGGAAATCCATAATTAAATTCTCACTTCACTACATATTGGTGGGATTACCATAAGCTATTCTCTGTTTGAACTTTAATTCATGCATGTGGAACATTAAAAAAAAATTGTGATGCCACATAGAATTTAAATGAAATAAACTTATGATGCATGTTTTCTTCTTTATATACAACATGCTATAAATTAGTATATTACTATGTTTAAGATCATGCCTTTTTTTCGTTGAAGCCACTGATTCCTTTAATATATCACTTTTTGCTTTGTTTTGTTTCATATTCTGTGAATAACTCAGTTCGATAAACACATAAACTAACTTGAGGTAAAAGTCTTCCAGTTGATAGTAAACTTGTTCACTGCACACCAGAAGGTCTAGTTAGGCAGCATACTTAAGAAAATGAGCAAACTTAGAGTGATATGGATAACTACAGCAATACTATTTCAAGTATTGTCAACAGCTCTTCCTATGAGTCTTCTTAGAAAAAAAAATCTCAAAATATTTCTCTATTCTGTTCCTAAGGCAAAATAATGTACAGTCTCATTGATTTTGAAGTTTTTGGATGACTAAGGGTACCTTTTAGTAGCTATTTGAGTAATTTCAACAAAATTTGATACTTATAAAACAATATTAATGTATCCAAATAATTTCTTGGCAATGTCTACTCTGCATTCTAATAAACATTGTATATGCCAAGCAGTGGCCAGCTAAGTTGCAAAGCTCCTGTGATACAATTCACAAGTTCCAACTGTGGAAATCTTTTTCAGAAAGAGGGATTTGGGATTGAGTTTTCATGGTATTATGAGGAGACATGGTTGTGTTTGTCACGTGTGGACCCTTTGCTCAGTTTCAGTGTCATGAGTATACTTTGTTTAGAGTTTTGATTAGCCCTAAAATTTACAGCAATATCCGTAGTAATATTGTTTGACTTATAATTTCCTAAGAAGGCAAAACATAATTTTAATAAAAATATATAAGAAATATGTACATAAAAATCTCAACTACAGAGCTATTTTTTCCCATGGAAAATATAAACATATGATATAGTTGAACCAAAGGGAATAACCAAACTGAGCAGTGTAAAAGTGAAATTTCAAAAATATATAGTTCTAAAATTTACAATCCATTAAAAAAGAAGTACAGGTTGAACATCTCTAATTCAAAACTCCAAAATAGAAAGGCTTCAGAAAATGAAACTTTTTTAGTATACACGTGAAGCCACAAGTAGGAATTCCATACCTGACTTCAAGTGATGGCTTTCCATCAAAATGTGTCCAAACTTCATTTCATGCATAAAATTAGTTTTAGACTATGTATGAATATATAACAAAAATTTTATATTTAGGCTTGGATCCCATCTCCAAAATATCTCTTTATTATGTGCAAATATTCATACATTCAAAATCATCAAAATCTGAAACAATTTCTCTTCCTAAGCATTTTGGATAAGGGATACTCAACTAATATATAAGGATTATTTGATAGCAGGAAGAGTCTTCTATGTACAAGCTAAATAATGACTTAGCTATAAGTTTTATTAACTTCAAGGCAGGGCACAGTGGCTCATACCTATAATTCCAGCACCTTGGGAGGCTGAGGTCAGTAGATTGCTTCAGTTCAGGAGTACAAGACTAGCCTGGGCAACATAGCAAGACCTTGCCTCTACAGAAAAAGGTTGTAAAAAATTAGCTGGGTCAGTGGCATGCACCTATAGTTCCAGCTACATGGGAGGCTGAGGTGAGAGGATCAATTGAGCCTGAGAAGTCAAGGTTGCATGGAGCTGTGATCAGACCACTGCACTTCAGCCTGAGTGACAGAGTGAAATCCTGTCTCAAAATAAATATAAAAATAAATAATAATAATGTAAATACTTCAAATCTCTCATTCAATTAAAATATAATTTGCACACTGCTAAACACATGCATTTCTGATGCATTTGCTTAATTTAAAGGAGCATGCTATTCCATAAAAATCAAAGTATTATTGAAATATCATTGCTTTCATGGAAGGAACTGACATATATGCTGTTTAATATAGCATAAAAAAGTAAAGTATTCTAAACCTGGCTAGAGTTCACCTTTAGTAAGTATTATTTGATATAAAACTTACTTTATCAGTTAATCAAAAGTATGCATTGTGCATTTACCTCTTTATCAGCCTTTTAAAATCTTCCCACTATGGAACATTATATTGTTTCTGTATGGAAATCTGTGTCATTATATAAAGTAAAATGTTACAATATAACTGAGTGTTATGGCTAAACTCTAAAATTTCTAAAATTTGACAAAAATAAAAAGTTTATTGAAAAACTTAAGTGTTAATCACCCCTTATCTTCAGATATTTTTCCAGAAACAGTTCACTTTGTTGTATTTAAGAATGAAGAAGACAGCTTGATGTATACTACTTCTGTAAGTTGTAAATCATTTTAATAAAGAAAGATAAATAATAGCTAATTTTCTACGTTTTATTAAAAGGTATTAGAAAAAAATTGCAATGGTTTCTTTGCACAGGTAGGGGGATGGTGCAGGGGATGCTATTATTTATTTATTTTTATTTTTTTGAGAGCACTGTAAAGGCCCTAGGCAAATACTTCAATTAATACCGATTCTATCTATCATTTGAGTTCCCCCAAACTCAATTATCCACTTGAATGGTTCTAAACTTCCAGAATAAACCTTGGAACAACACAGTGGAATTATCAAAAGTGAGAAAACCAAATTAATGCCTTTCCTGAACCACACAGTTATTTATTTTGATATTACAGCCTTAATGAAAACAATAAATGCATTTTTCTTCATGTAAATTATGCAATAATGTGGTTACATTCTTGAAATATATTTAACCATATAGATTGTTAACTCACATTTATTGAATGTTTTCAATCTTTGAATAGCACTTTATTCAGAGTAATTCTTATTTTACAACAAATGGTTAGGCAAGAATGAAATTAATTATATTACTATAAATAATTTTCGCTCATAGACACTGAATTTTCACTTCTAGCCACTGATTTCATTAGAAAGTTTGCTGTAACATAATGTAAAGTGTATAAGTATTTCTAATAATAAATTATCCATTAACTTTTAATTTAGGATGGTTAACAGAAAAGCTAAGTTATCAGAACATCATTTTAATCCCATTTCTAATATCTGTAAAATAAGACCCTTGCTTAAACTGTCTAAGGTTGGTTTGCTTACTCAGAAAAGAGATTTGTTGGAAGGGTTAAATTAATTTACATCTGCAAAAAAAGTTAAGCATAGCATGTCGTACATAGTCAATATTTAATAACTTAAGGAAATATTGGTGTACCCTACTTACAAAAATTTTTCCTGTCTGAACATGTAAAAAGTTATTGAAGGCATTTTTTTTTCCATTTTATCAGCATACAAGTATTTTATTTTTCTAAAACCCTGGTTCATTGAACATATATTTTTGTTTCATATTAGAGTTGTATTTCACATCAATGCAGTAAGTATAATTGCTTCAATTTATACAAACTTAAAAGTTTGACAGATAAAATATAATGTAAATATTTAAAAACTATTAACATTTCTAATTCTGAAATAATTATGGGAAGTGATAATCCCCGAACCTTGATCAGTTTAGATTTTCACATTCTTGATTATTTTATGTAAAATATAATCAGGCCAATTTATTTTTGTAATAAAGCAAACCTACCTTTTAGACCCAAAAAAATTAAACAAGAAAAAGTTGTGGTCAATTCCTGGTCAATAAGTTGCTCAAATATGAAAGATTGTTTATTATTTTCGGGTGTCCTTAGGGACTTTAAAGACAAAAAGTTCTTCCTACAAACTCCAGGAAGTCAAGGAGTTAACAGAAAGTATATTTTTCTTTGGTCCTCCCTCCCTCCCTCCCTTCCCTCCCTCCCTCTCTCCCTTCCTTCATCTTTCCCTCCCTCCCTCTTGCCTTTCTTTACTAATGTAATGGGGTTAATTTTTAGGGATTTATTCAGCAAATAACCTCTTATTCATAAGTTAGGATTCCTGGAAAACAAAAATAAAAACAAAAAACAAAACAAAAACTAATAAAACATCAGGTGCACAAAAAGGAAGATGTAATCCCAATCAGAATAGCAGGCACTGTTTTCAAAACAGAAGTCACAAGTTATTTTAGAATTACCTATATTGGTCTTCTGAATGTTAAACAATTGAGGACAGAGCAACGATTTTCTGTAATCAAGAGTAATTCCTGATCAATCAATTATTGAATGAATTATAAGATATTAAGTAGGATTATACAGCCACTAACAGTATAATAATAAAGGAAGTAGTATAATAAGAAATGATAAGTGCATGGCACATCACGAGAGAGAGAGAAAAAAAGAAGATTTAGAAAGAACAGATCCTAAAGTATACAACCTGTCAAATGGTTTTGTGAAATATCTAGTGAGAATGGAGCAGAGCCCAGGGTTCAACCTGTAAATTGCTTGCATTGTGTCGTGATTAAGTGTGGAAATATTGTTTTTCACCTCAATGGGCACTCATTCTATTTTTGAAAGTAGTGTGTCAAGTTTCCTCTGAAAGACACCCCTTTCTCATTTTCTGTCCTTATATTTGGGAAGCATTGACTTCATGTCTGAGTTTAGGATTTATAACCCAACTCTGTGATTGTTTAGGGGACTCATAATCATATTTTCTATTTTCTGCTAGGAATCATCAAAATAAGTATGATGTGAGACTGGAATTGCCAGGAGCATGAGATGGAAGGCAATAGAAAACAGATGGAGGGAAAGCCAGGGCATATAATATTTGAGCCTTAGACTCAAACCATGACTAATACAAGACCTCCCCTGACGTTTTCCTTTAATTGAGCCTTTTTTTTTTTTTTTTTTTTTTTTTGAGACGGTGTCTAGCTGTGTCGCCAGGGTGCAGGATGGAGTGGAGTGCAGTGGCACACTCTTGGCTCACTGCAACCTCCTGCGGCAGCCTCCTGAGTAGCTGGTTCTACAGGCAACTGCCACCACGCCCAGCTAATTTGTGTGTGTGTGTGTGCGCGCGCACGTGTGTGTGTGTGTGTATTTTTAGTCAGACGGGTTTTCACTATGTTGGCCAGGATGATCTCGATCTGTTGACCTCGCGATCTGCCTGCCTCGGCCTCCGAAAGTGCTGGGATAACAGGCGTGAGCCACCGCCCTCGGCCCCAAATATATTTCTGTACATACTTCAGACAGTATATGTCTGTTCATCAAAAGAGTACTACTGGCACATACGTGTGCAAGTAGAAACATTCACGCACATGTGCTGTTCACATAACTGTAAAAAACTGGATATTTTCTAAATGTAACCAATGTTTAGGTTTTAAATAAAACTAAGCATAAAATTATTTAATAGGTTATTTATATTAAAGTATGAGAGTCACTGATTTGAAAAATAAGTGTTTTGTCTCATCTTTAGGATAAGTACTCTAAAGATCTTATGGAAATATAAATAGCTATAGAAAACGAAAAGAAAGCCGGGCGCGGTGGCTGACGACTGTAATCCCAGCACTTTGCGGGGCCAAGGCAGGCGGATCACGGGGTCAGGAGTTCAAGACCAGCCTGACCAACATGGTGAAACTCCGTCGCTACTAAAAACACAAAAAATTAGCCGGGTGTGGTGGCGGGCGCCTGTAATTCCAGCTACTCAGGAGGCTGAGCCAGGAGAATGGCTTGAACCTGGGAGGCGGAGGATGCCATGAGCTGAGATAGCTCCATTGCACTGTACTTCAGCCTAAGCAACAGAGCGACGCTCCGTGTAGAGAAAAAGAAAAAATAATAAAAATAAAAAAGGGAAAGAAAATGGAAAAGAAATTATTTGGTGGTTTAAAAGAATTCTGGCTGTCGCACATTATTTTTTCTTATACTAAATAACATTGTGACTTATTGCTTATATTGTCCCCAAGACACTACTTACTTAGACTTTGATTTTAGCCTTCAGTCTTTATTCATATAATTAATTACTTGAGGTAATAATTACCCCACATTTTTTATTTGCTGGTTGAATGTTAACAGTCATACTCTCAGTTTATGGGAAGTATAGTGCATTAAATAAAATTAACATTACGTTTCCTCATATAAAATCAGCAGCAGGCATAAAAAGTTTTTTCTGCCCACCTTTTTCAACATACAGCAAGGATGCATAGAGAAGACTGTTAATCTTGCTTAGATCACTATTTTTCCTATCAAGTAAAACATGATACAGAATGGTTATAAAAGTTACCTCATACTTGCATTATACTCTGGGCACTAAAATATGAATCATCATGTCTCTATTGATCTCTCTTTCACAATGATGCTCCCAATCCTCCAATGGTCTCTTTAGGAAGCTACTCCTGGAGATTATCGTGTGAAAAGTAAATCTGTTATGCTGTTTAACTGCATTTCAAGCATTTAATTAATTTCACTAAAAATAATAATTTTCAAATAGTTGTCTTAATGTAAAACGAATTTAAAAGTCTTTCCAAGCATATTTAATAGCGTAACAACTTTACAAAAAGCAATCCTTATTTTATTCCACAATAAGATAATATTGTCATAAAAACTTGAAAAGATATATGATATTCAGAAAATTATGTCCATATGGCAAGATGGTTGGTGACTCATGGCCCATAATATCGCTCATTTTGCATGGCTAAGCAGTTAGCCAAATGTGCAAATATAATTAGCCACATGCCTCATCCGTGAAAGTGTGTCTTCAAAACGAATCTGGTTCATGGAGAATATTAGGTTCATTAACTCTTTGGGGCCCTTTGGGTGCCATTTAAAAGGCATTTGTTCTCCCTGACTTAATTCTCTAAATCATACTCTAGTGACTAGTCTTGTGTATTCATTTACTTGCAGAAACTAGAGAGTGGGGAAAAAAAGAGAGAAAGAGAAAGAGAAGAAAAGAAGGAAGACAGGAAAAAAAGGAAGGAAACAAGGAAGGAAAGGTTCTAACTCTCACATTGTATCTCTTTCCACAATAAGGCATGTTCTCAGTTTGCTATTCCCAGTTTTTGCTAATGAACGATCTTTTTGCATTTTGTTTAGAAACATCTGCACATTATTTGTGAGTACATTAATAAATAACTGTGAAATGTTTATGGAATATTTCTGAATCACCGTAATTAAGGTAAAACAGATTGTATGTCTTTTGACAGGATAGGTCTGAGATATCTGTAAAGGATTGCTTCCCAACTATTCATTTATTTATGTGAGAAACAAATCCACTTCACTAGGATCTTTGCATTTTTTAGAAAATATGTAAAACTCAAACATCAAGCATATGCTATATTATGGGAAAATGTGTACTCTAGAGATAGGAAAACCTCATTGGTGTTATAATTGTCTTTGCCAGATACTTCTGAATTCTAAGCTATTTAATGGTTAAGATAATTTGGAAATATTATATTCATTTTTATTGATGTTACCTTTTTCTAATCATAAAAAATAAAGTACAGCCATTTCAAAAATTGAGAAAATTTTGCACTGTAATTCAAAGAGAATTTTTGATACTTTTCCAAATATAAAATTGAAAGGTCTATTATTTTATCATACTTATAAAATGCAAGACATTGCTGATTTTTGTTCTATATATAGAACTTGAGTTTTAATTTTGTGATTTCTGATTGTTCTATATATTGTCACTTGAGTTTTAATTTTGTGATTTCTGACCTCCAAATGATTTGTTTTGTTTTTAAATCTAGTTTCTATTTATCTAACGTTTGCTAATATGGTTTCTATAATTAATTTTTTCTTTGTGTTTTATTCTTTTTAAAAACAATTTTATTACACATCAGTTATCTTTCTATATCCCAGCACACTTTTCTTTAAATGGCAATTTCATTTTGCAGCTTTTATATGTTTATGTTTCCAGATCTTTCCTTTCTAAATTCCATTTTTACCTAAAAGACTTTCCTGTGTATCTTTGTGGAACACTATTTGGCACAATAGATGAAACATTTCTAAAATGTTTTTACCTTTTGAAATTAGTATTCCATCTGCAAGAATTCTATTTCATCAAGTCAATGCTCCAACTTAATTTCAACAGAATATCAAACTGGGCAAAATAAATAATAAACCCAAGCACAGAAACTGAAGTGAAAATTTTGATAATCCTATGAAATGTTAAGAATTGATTGTAATCTTTCTTATAGACTCTTGAAGAGGTTACATTGCTTGATTCGTAAGAAAATAATTTATCATGGCTCTTTACCTCATTTTCAAAGATTAATTCATTACATTCACTCCACAGAATCCCTTTTCTTTTCTGCTCCCACCAACTTTACTTAAAAAAATTAATTTTTGCCCCTCCTTCCATCTTCCTGAATAAATACACACATATATGTATATATAGATTATCTCATCCTCTTTCAATTTTTAATTTTTTTCTTTACACATTAATTAGTATAACAAAATCTCAGAAACAAATAAAAAAACTATTTTATGATTATGAAACAAGTTGTGAAAATTGGTATTTTTATACTTTTGCTCCAAAATGTATATATTGATACATTATAATTGTATGTTTGTTTCTACATTTCTATATTTTTGCTTTCCAAAATAAATAATTATTAAAATGACTATTTCTTGGGAAAGAAATTACAGATAATAAAATAATATTAATAATAATAACAGCAATATTTTACATGATAGACATGACCCTGTATGCCACATATACTACTTTATCATAAGTGTCGTAAGACTTTACAGATGTAGAAACTGAGGCTTATATAAGTTAAATAACTTGACCAAGGAAGAGATGCAATTACAATGTAAACAGAGGCAATATGTTCCCTAAATAATTATTGCTAATCCTATACCCTTTTAGTATATATGCTATATTTCTTAATTTTCTATAAAGGATAATATTTTCATAATTAGTATCTATGTCTATTCCAATTTGTATACGGGAGGATTTTTTAATGAAGAGATATTTATTGTAAAGATTCATGGAAAGGTAAGGGAATTAAGTTTCCATAGCTACACAATCATACTCGAACATAAATAGTGTTCAGAATAAACATTAACCTTATTGACCAAAAATAATTTATGTTCGAGTATGATTGTGTGTCTATGAAAACTTATTCCTATTTCCATTACCTCTCCATTAATTTTTACAATAAATACCTCTCAATGAAAGGGGAACCAAAAAAGAGCCCAAGTAGCTAAGGAAATCTAAGCCAAAAGAACAAAGCTGGAGTCATCACACTACCCAACTTCAAACTATACTACAGGGCTACAGTAACAAAACAGCATGGTACTGGTTCAAGAACAGACACATAGACCAATGAAACAAAATAGAGAACCTAGAAATGAGACTGCACATTTACAGCCATCTGATCTTTAACAAATATGACAAAAACAAGCAATAAGAAAATGATTCCCTATTTAATAAATGGTGCTGGGATAACCGGCTAGCCATATGCAGAAAATTGAAATAGGACTCCTTATTTACACCATATAAAAAAATTAGCTTCAGATGGATTAAAGACTTAAATGTAAACCCCAAAAGTATAAAAACCCTGGAAAACAACCTAGGCAATACCATTCAGGACATAGGCACTGGTAAGATTTCATGACAAGACACCAATAGCAATCGCAACAGAACAAAATATTTGTAAATAGGATATAATTAAACTAAAGAGCTTCTGCACAGCAAAAGAAACTATCAACAGAGTACACAGATAAGCTAGCGACTGGGAGAAAATTTTTGCAATCTAGCCATGTGACAAAGGTCTAATATCTAGCATCTATATGGAACTTAAACAAATTTACAAGAAAAAAAATAACAACACCATTAATAAATTGGCTAGGGTTGGAACAGAGATTTCTCAAAAGAAGACATACATGTGGCCAACAAACACATGAGAAAAAAGCTCAGCATAACTGATCATTAGGGAAATGCCAATCGAAACCACAATGAGATACCATCTCACAACAGTTAGAATGGCTAATACTAAACAGTCAAAAAAAAAAAAAAAATCAGATGTCAGCAAGGTTGTGGAGAAAAAGGAACACATTTAAACTGTTGGTGAGAATGTAAATTAATTCAAACATTATGGAAGACAGTGTGGTGATTCCTCAAAGACCTAGAGGCAGAAATACCATTCAACCCAGCAACCCCATTAATAGGTACATACTCAAAGGAATATAAACTGTTCTGTTATAAAGATATATGCATATATATGTTCATTGCAGCATTATTCATGATAGCAAAGACGTGGAATCAACTTAAATGCCTGTCAATGATAGACTGCGTAAATGTGGTACATATACACCATGGAATACTATGCAGCCACAAAAAAGAATGGATGGTGCGGGAGGCCATTATCCTTAGAAAACTAATGCAGAAACAGAAAAATCAAATAGTATATGTTTTCACTTATAAATAGGATCTAAATGATGAGAACACATGTACACAAGCAGGGAAACAACATACACTGGGTCTTCTTGGAGGGTGTGAGTTGGAAGTGGGGAGTGGATCAGGAAAAATAGCTCATGGATGCTGTACTTAATACCTGGTTGATGAGATGATCTGTGCAGCAAACCACCATGGCACATGTTTACCTATGTAACAAAACTGCAAATCCTTCACATGTCTCCCTGTATTTAAAAGCTGGAAATAAAAAAAAACGATTAATTATAAGTCCTAAGGTTCGAAACTGCTGCATATACTAACAATGTCACCATACTGATTGAATTTTATCTATCTCTTTTTCTGCATCAGATTTTCTTTAACTGATAATAGACTTGCATTACATTTTTCAAGTGATGATATGACTGGGTTAATCCACCACTAAACAGATCACTGAATATCATACAGATTGATACTCTGTGGTCTGGCATTACTCACTGATAAAAATAGTTGATAATAATATTAGACTTATATAAAACAACATGTTATATGCCAGTGAATATATTTTGTCAATTTTTATTAGAAGAGAGAAAAGAAGAAGAAGAAACTATGCACATAACATTAATAAAGGTACCTAAAGTTTTGTACATGTAATCAGGAAATAACATAAGATCAAACAGTGAACTTGATCAAAAATTCTAGCAAAAACAGTATATGCAACTCTGAGTCCTTCAATCTTGTTTACCATATTTTACTGTCAAATCTCCCTTTCATATAGCATAATCCCTAGGGCTAAATAGTTACTTTTTGAACTAATGAACATAGAGGCAGTGGAAAAAAGGAATCATGAGAAGTAACAAACAATATTTGTCAACTTATTGGAAGTGGAGGAGAGGATTCAGAATTAGAAATTTTAAACTTGATGTCTTACAAGTTTAAATTCAAGAAAACAGAGCAGGCAACAAGAATAAATACATGAAAGTGTCTATAGGAAATCTGGAATATGTCTATTTGATTCTTCTTCCTCATGCCCATCAAAATCAAAACCTCTCTGATAAATTAACATTTATTTGTGCCAATTCCAATGTGACACATCATTTTCTATATTTTAAAGCATTATAATAATTAGATTTATGCTCGTGTCTTATTTTCTCAGTATGTTTCTAAGTTCAAGTATGTTTTGTTACATACTGTGGTTCTTTTCCTGGTGGAGTGACCCAAACCTTCATTCCTGAAGTGTCTGGGCCATTTGTAGTCCTGACTGCATTTGGCTGTTGTAGTTTCCCATTGACTTTAATTACAGGGCATGGTAATATTAAGTGATGCCCTGATGAATCTCCTGTGTTCCATGCTTACTCTTCCTTATTCTGTTGTGGAGTAGTAGACTGATTTCTTGATAGTCCAGATCAATTACCCCAGCCAACAGTATGAATTTCTTCTTAGCATGTGGACTTAAAGGGAGGAGGAGCCCAAAGTGTCCAGGTGGCAATCTTAACTTCCACTTTAATGCAATCATTGTTGCCTCTCCTGGTGGCACCATTCCTCCCTCTGGAACTAAGACCTCTAGGCCAGCAGAATGTAATGTCATGGGAACAGGAAGCAAAAACTTTGCTAGTGGATCACTAGGGGTGATGCTGAGTGGTGCCACTTCAACTTCCACCCCTTGATTGCTAGACCTGTGAGTCCTGGCTATGGGAGAAACAGTACCATATATTGGACACTAATTTAGAACATATGTGGCCTTCTGAAGAACTTAACCCCTGTCAGGCTAATTCTTGTCACCTAGTTAGCATTGTAATTTTGACTTCAAAAGGCCATTCCACTATTCTATCAGTCCAGCTGCTTCAGGATAATGGGGAATATGGTAAGACCAGTGAAGTCCACAAGCATGAGCCTACTGCCACATTTCTTTATCAGTAAAGTGAGTGCCATGGTCAGAGGCAATGCTGCGTGGAATACCGTGACAGTGGTAGGAATGTGTTGCCTCCAAAATCCAAAGAGGCACACTAAGCATTGTGTCTCTTTCTGGATTGTAGGAGGAGCCAAGTGCAGCAACTTATCCTTCACCTTAGAAGGAATGACTCCACAGGCTCCACACCACTGTACCCCTAGACATTTTACTCAGGTGGAATGTCCCTGAATTTTAGTTGGATTTATTTCCCATCCTCTGGCACACAGATGTCTCACCAATGAGTCCAAAGTGTTTGCTACTTCTCCTTCACTGGATCCAATCAGCATAATGTAATCAATGTAATGGACCAGTGTGATATCTCATGGGAGTGAAAACAATCAGGTTATCTTCCAAAAAGGTTGTGACACAAAGCTGGAGAGTTGATATTTTCCTGAAGTAGGATGGCAAAGGTATATTGCTGGCCTTTCCAGATGAAGGTATATTGCTTCTAGTGGGCCTTGTGAACAAGAATGGAGGAAAAAAGGCATTTGCCAAGTCAATGGCTGCATACCAGGTACCAGAAGATGTGTTAATTTGCTCAAGCAATGAAATCCCATCTGCTACACCAGCTGCAATTGAAGTGACCACTAGGTTAAGCTTACGATAATCCACCATCATTCTCAAAGATCCATCTGTCTTTTGTACAGGCCAAATAGGAGAGTCAAATGGGGATGTGGTTGGAATCACCACCCCTGTGTCTTTCGAGTCCTTGATAGTGGTGCCGTCAATCTCTCCAGGGATATGGTATTGTTATCAATGTACTATTTTTCTAGGTAGAGGCACACCTAATGGCTTCCATCTGGCCTTTCCCACCATAACAGTGCTCACTCTACCAGTCAGGGAGCCAATGTGGTGGTTCTGCCAGCTGATAAGTATGTCTATGTCAATTATGCATTCTGGCATCGGGGAATTAAACACCGGTTAAGACTCGAGACCCATTGGACCCACTGTAAGTCGGATCTGAGCTAAAACTCCATTAATTATCTGATTCTCCATGAGCCCCTACTTTAACTGGAGGACCACAATGACAATTTGGGGCCCCTAGAATCAGTGTCAGCTCAGGGCCAGTGTCCAGTAGTTCCTCATTTGTCTGATCATTTCCCTTCTCCTAATGCACAGTCACCCTGGTAAAAGGCCAGATGTCTCCTTGGGGAGGGATGGGAAAAAGATTAACAGCGTAAATTGTCAGTAGAGTAGTGAGATCCTTCCTCAACAGGACCTGGCCTTCCCTTCATTCAAGTGTCTCTGGACCTGTAAACTGGCTCAAATCTGGAAATTGATTGAGGGACCATGATTCTCTGTTTTCTAACTCAAATTAGTCTTTTGTCCATTCAACTTGGAAGTTTCCTGCTTATATAAATTAAGTAGAAATGCAGTAGGTTTCCTATCAATTATGCTTCCAGGTACACCATGATTAATTAGCCAATTCCAGAGTTCTACATGAGTCAGACTATTCTGAATGCTGCTTTGCCTCTGCTATCCATTTCAGTAGCTACGTCCACCTTGCTGTTGATGGTTGAGTTCCGTCACTTGGCCCCTGCAACTTAGGGATCCAATTATTCCCATTATATTCAAATTTTGTAGTTGAGTGACTGTGGTTGCCACTGTTAAATCTGACATACAGAGAAGAATGATTATAGCGTTCTTCAAAGAAGGAGGTGCTGCCCTCACAAATCTATTTTGCAAAGCATTGGTCAAGGGTATATCCTCTGGACCATCCCAGATGGGATGAATAGGTCTAAAGTGACTAATCCTTTCCACCATCCCAATCTTCCTAAGCCTTTGGATCCCTTCCTCTACATTAAACCAAGAGATATCAGGCATTTCCAGCTTGCTCACAGCAGACCAGACCATCTTTTAATCAACAATTCAGCTAACTAAGCAAATAAACTATTAGAACCTTTTTAAACTTCTTGAGCTGCAACATTAAATGAGAATCCCTACTTAGTGGCCCCAAATCAATAAATTCAACCTGATCCAAATCTACGTTCCTTGAACCATTACCCTACACCCTTAATATCCATTCCCATGCCTATTCTCCAGATTTCTGCTTATATAAATTAGAAATATGAAGCAGTTATTTTTCTCCTCATGGGTCACATTCTGAACCTCACCTCTAGGGGCCCATTGGGACTTTAGTGTAGTTATAGGTCTAGGAGCAATCAGGGGTCTTTCGGGTGGCTCCTGGGGAGAATCAGCATATCTTACCTGGGAGCTGCCTCAGGGGAGGCTATCACTGTTGCCTCAGGCAGCACAGGATTTACCTCCTCAGGCAAAGGTAGAGAGGCTGATGGCAGCATGGGTCAGGGAGGGGATGTTGCCACTACTGGGGATGGGGAAGCTGTTGCTTCTGGCAAAAAAAAAAAAAAAAAAAAATTCCTCAGAGTTTACAAACTCAGTGTCCCCAGCTTCATCAGGATCCTTCCACACATCCCCATTCCAAGTTTCAGGGTCACATTCTTTTCCAATCAATGCCCTCACTTTAACAGTAGACACCTGATGAGGCTGTGCATGCACCTTTTATTGCAGGTCAACCATTCGCATGATAAGTACTCATGTCTGTTTTTCCACATTTTCAGCTCTTTCTTTATAGAAGTTAAGACTCTCACTCAGGGCAATCTTAGCAGATTTAATGCTCAGTATCCGCTTCTGAAGCCGTGAGTTAGAATCCCTGAGTTCATCATTTTCTTTCATCAGTTTGTCCAGTGAACTTAGGAGCAACCAACCAACTTCTTTATGTTCCTTCGTTCTCCATATATAGTGAAAGGTATTATGTATAAACTCACTAAACTCTTTGCCTTTCACAGGCGGTGAATCAAAAGTGTCAAATGCATTTATTTTGCATAACTCTTTAAACAGTCACACAAAGGACTATCAGTGTTCTCCATACTATTAGACGTAGAATCCTTAGCATTTTGAGTCTATTCACATTAAGCAGCCAACTCCAGAAACCCCAAAACCAATGAATGACCTTCATCCTTAATATTATGATCCTCCAAAACAACTCCTAGTAAAACAAACAAACAAACAAACAAACAAAAATCTGTATTAGGATTCTTTAGAGGGATCGAACTAATAGGATATATATACATATATATATATATATATATATATATATATATGTGTATATAAAGGGGAGTTTATTAAACAGTATTTTCTCACACGATCCCAAGGTCTGATAATAGGTCATCTGCAAGGTGAGGAGCAGAGAAGCCAGTCCAAGTCCCAAAGTTGAAGAAGTTGGGGTCCATTGTTCACGGGCAGGAAGCATCCAGCATGGAAGAAATATATAGGCTGGGAGGTTAAGCCAGTCTAGACTTTTTACATTATTCTGACTGCTTCATATTCTGGTCATGCTGGCAGCCAATTAGATGGTGCCCACCCAGATTAAGGGTGGTTCTGCCTTTCCCAGTCCTCTGGCTCAAATGTTAATTTCCTTTGGCAACACCCTCGCAGACACACCCAGGATGAATACTTCGCACGATTCAATCCAATTAAGTTGACACTCAGTATTAACCATCACAATGCACAATGAAATATGACTGAGGCATAAATAATAATGAAATCCTACAATTTGAAACAGCTTTAAAGACCTGCAAGACGTATGTTAAGTGAAGTAAGACAGTCACAGAAAAACAAATACTGCATAATTTTGCTCCTATGTTGAATCTCAAAAAAAGTAGAAATAAAAGAGTTGATATTGTAGAAACAAAGGGTGGAACGATGGTTACCTGAAACTGGAAGCAAAGAGGAGAAGAGAGGGTTGGAAAACCATTGGTCAAAAGGTAAAAAGTGACTAAGAAGGGTTAAGTTGTTGTGTTCTACTGAATAGTAGGGTGACAGATGATTATTAGCAAGGTATTTTACATTACAAAATAACTAGAAAAAAAGACTTTTGAATGTTTTTACCACAAATAAATGATAAATGTGTGAGGTGATGGATACATTATATAACTGATTTTATAATTGTCCAATGTAGATATGTATTGAAACATCAAATTAGACTTCATAAAAATGTACAATTACAGTATGTCAATAAAAATAATAATTAAAAAATATAACTTGTGTGTGCATTGGAGGGGTGTATGTGTCTGAGCACCGGCTCACTTTCTATTTTATTCTGCAATTTTGATTGTTTTGTTTTATTTTAGACAATTTTTTTTGTGACTTTGTTATGATAGAGTCTTTGAGTTCCTGTGTTGGCCCGTACATAAGTATGGCAGACTATGAGACATCAATTTATCTTCAGATATTAACCATGTCATCATATTTTAACTCTACTGATCATTTTATTACTATCAGATGAAAAGGTTTATTATTTAAAAAAAAACTTTTTGATTCCTTCCAAAACTAATGCTTAAATAACATTTTTAATGGTTATGTTATCTTGAAGCAATATTAAATATGCAGGTTTAATTTCTTGTTCATTTATAGTTTTATCTTTAATTTCTTTTGGTTCTCAAAAATGTTTTAAAAAGATATGCAGCTGCAGTTCTAAAGAGGGAAAAGTAGTACTTTTTATACCTCAAAATCTTTTAATCTAGTTGTCGCAGTGGCTACAATATAGATTGCATACACACACACACTCACACACACACACATCAGTTTCTAGAGTATATCAGTTTACTGGATGAACATTTTCACTTTAATTTTAACCCACTTAATGAACATTTTAGAGTGATGGCATAAAATAAACAGAATATGAACATTTTCAAAACTCATTTGCTCTGTTAAGTTTATAGTTATAATAGTCTGTTCAAAATTCAAAGACATATTTTCTTTAAATGAAAATCTCAACACAATACTTCAAGGAGCATATTAGGGGAAGTACGTAGAAGGGAAGAAAGCCCTTTTTTACAGGATTGTTGAGGTTTGTTTCCCATATACATTTACTGTGAAATGAAATAAAAATTATTCCTTTATGATCAATATGATCATATTTTAAGATAGCAAGCAGTATAAGTTAGATGAGGTTGTTCTTATTTTTTCTATGTGTCAGATTTGATCAGTGTATTAAATTCAGCACTGAGTTGATTCTGGGGCTTACTTTAAGCAGCTAAGTCTAGAGAGTTGGCTGGTTGGAGATATTTTTAATAACATAAAAGGAGATAATCTTTGAATAATCCATCATAGCTCACTTTTATGTATTTCCTTTTCTTTTTTTTTTTTCCTCTGTATCATCTGGGCAAATAAATAATAAATCAGCTTTGTTTCATTTTGTCTTCTTTCCTCTTTCTTTATTTTTTCCCTCCCTCCCTTCCTTCCTTATAATTTGTAATACTAACCCTTTATGTTTATAATCATAGGCACATTTTAGGTCCAGATTCTGACTGTTTCTTCATCTTACTAATTTTAAGGTTAGAGCATATAAAAGTATACATGGAACTGAAAAATTGTATAATCCTAATGTCAATATATAAACATGGAAAAGTCTCAAGATGTTACCTGAACCTGATAATGGCAGTTAAGAAGTAGGTCTCTGGTTTCCAAATGCTGTTTTTTATTTTATTTTATTTTATCTTATTTTATTGATGTAAGCCATGTTATTTCTTATCAATATCTTTTATCTTTTTCATATCTTTATATTCTTTATAATGACAATTTAAATTACTATGGTTATAAATGGGTACTAGTGTTAATACTTCCTGAAAGAGTAAAAAGAGAGTAAGTAGAACAGATATGTGACATACAAATGAACTGAAAATAAATTACAGAATATTTTTACAGCCATACATTTATCATTCTAGTATTGCACAAACATGAAATCTGCGTAAACACGATTAGCATGAAAACTATGTAAACAACAGGATTAGCATATTTGCCCTAGATCATTTTTCCCTTTTGTAATGACTGACCAGTGAAGAGTGCCTTGGCAATACACGCACACACACAAACACACACAGAGCATTAGGCCATTTGCATTACTATAAAGGAATGCCTGAGGTTGGGTATTTCATAGAGAAAGGAAGCTTAATTCTCGTGGTTCTTCATGGTGTACAGGAAATGTAGTGCTGGCATCTTCTTCTGGTGAGGGACTAAGGAAGCTTACAAACATAGCAGAAGGCAAAAAGGGAGCCAGCATGTGAAAGTAGGAATAGAAGAGAAGGAGGTGCCACACACTTTAACCAACCAGATCTGGTGCGAACTCACTCACTACTGTGAAGACAGCAGTAAGCCATTCATAAAGAATCTGCCTTCAGGAACCAAATGCCTCCTACCAGACCCAACCTCCAACACTGGGGGTTACATTTCAGCATGAGATTTGCAGAGGACAAACTTCCAAACTATATTTGAGAGTTGGGCAAGTGGGAAGGAGGGAGAGGGAGAGGGAGAGGGAGAGAAAGAGAGAGAGAGAAAGAGCCAGAGAGAGAGAGAGAGAGAGAGAGAGATGAGAAACACAGAACAGCAGACAAGATGGATATTAAACCCCTTCAGTTCTTCAAAGGTAAACCACCTCAGTGCACACCAATCAATGGCATCCTCCCACTTCTGAAAGCCAACCAGTGGAGAATTCCCTCCAATAAACACACCTTTTAATGCCATTCATCTATACTTCCGCAAATAATGTCTACCCATTTTTACTTACGAAAGTTTACCATTCCCTGATCTTCATGCTTACCAAAAACCTATTAAAATCAGCAGTCTTCTCTGAGTGGAATACTGTGATTGAGCTGCACGTATCTAACTCTATATAGTAAGCCTGTGACTTACTAGAGTAAGTTATAAATTCAGCTTTATTTTCTCATTTTAGATACTGAACTGTGGTCTCATCATTTTTTGAAAATACCAGAAATAGAACTGAAATTATATAAATATTCCTACATTTGGATATTCAGAAGGACATATCAGACTCCACAAAACATACGGGCTTTTACTTAAAGGCAAAGAATATGGTGCTGAAAGATAGACATGCAGGAAAGCATTGAGGGTCCTTAAAACTTCTCCTGATAAACTTCCCAGGGTATTTATTCACACATGGTCTGCCCTCTATTTCTAAATTAATTCCTCAAGATTTATACTTAGAATTTTAGGTTTTGGAGGAGACCAACGCAGAATCTCATAACACACTTTTTATGTCCTTTTAGTCATGCAATCAAGCCAAGACTTTCTAGCCATTTAGATCAGTTGAAAACTATCAAGAAAGGAATTGACCTTATGGGCCATTGTGGAAGTTTGATTTTAAACATCATCACATTATGAATCTCACAGCCTTTAATTTAGCCAAAAGTAAAAATACAAAAAACAAACAAAAAAGGGTCCCGCCGGACATGTACAAATCTCTAGAGCTTGTCCAGTCTATTTTAAAATAAACTATATTCTTCATAAATTATATGAAAGATCCTTGCCTAGCAGCAACCTGGGGAGGGAAAGTTTCTTTACCACCAACAGGTGCACTCATTAAATGTCATGAGCCTAAATTCTACTTTTTCTTCTGCTTTGCAATCATGTGATTTGGATTCAACTCTAAGCCTTAGGAATTTTATTTAGATCTTGATAAATTTAGGTTGGTTAGCATAGTATTTCTAACAAAATAAGTTTTTGTATAGGGGCTTTAGACCTAGGTTGTTGGGTTGGATAAGTAACCATAGATCTTTGTATAAAGTAATTAGACATTTTGGTGTTAAGTTGCACCATGTGGTAATTTGATTTGGTTGTTAGGATAATCAGGCAAAGGTTTTTGTATTAAGTGTGAAGACTTTTTAGTTTGAAGGTATCCCATTAATGTATTAAACATATTAAACATAAATATGTTTATTATTGTCTGCTTTTGCTATTACTCTTGCTTATCTCATTCTTAGGCCAACAAATTTTAAAGTGCCACATAATGAATGTTTTTGACCACCTACAACCTCTATTGCATATACTGCCTTTGTAACTTCTGCAAACATTTTTATATGTAAAACAATCCTCAGCTCAAGAGTTATATAAAAGATATGGTCATATCAGCTTTATATTTACCTAAGTAAGATAGATAGATGATTAATAATTACATAAAATGTACTCAGTATCATTAGTCATTAGGGAAATGCAAATCTTTAAAAGACTGCCAAAGTCTTGGCACCCTTGTCAAAAATCATTTGACTATAAATACCAAGGCTTATTTCTAAACTTTTATTTCGTTTTATTTTAATTAATCAATTTATTTTTTAATTAATCAATTTATTTTTTAAGGGACAGGGTCTCTCTCTCTCTGCTGCCTAGGCTAGAGTGCAGTGCAGTGACATGATCATAACTCACTGTGATTTGTAGCTCCTAAGCTCAAGGAATCCTCCCACCTAAGTATTTGAAGTAGCTAGAACTATAGACACATACAACCATGACCAGTTAAGCTTTTTATTTCAATTAATTTTGAGAGATGGGGTCTATGTTTCCCAGGCTGGTCTTGAACTTGCTATCCTCTTCCCTCAATTAAGTTAATTTATAAATATTATATTAATTTTGATGCTATTGTAAAATGAATTCTTAATTTCTTTTTCAGATTATTCATTGTTACAGTATACAGAGGAAACTGAATTTTGCATGATTTGCATCCTGCTATTTTTTAATGTATTTATTTCTATTAACAGGTTGTTTTTCTTTTGTGTGTATATGTAATCTTTGGATTTCCTACATATAAGATTACATGGAGGAAGATAGTGAAGTAGGAAACACCAGGTATCCCCACCTAGACAACAACTACATTGGAAGAATCTATTTTATGTAACTATTTTTGGAACCGTGGAGTCTATTGAAAGTTTGCAACTCCCAGGGAAGCTTTGGATGATATATTGCAGCTACTTTTGGTAAATTTTATTTCTTAGCACAGTAGCAGCTGCCCATCTCCCACCCCTCAGCTCCCAACCTCCTATCCCTCATTCCCTTGGCAGGCAGCCTTGTATATGTTCCAGGAGCAGCTTAAACACAGCTTGGAGGGGCCTAGTTAAACAAAAGGCATCCTGTCCTGCAAATATCAGGGAAGTGTGCTCTAATCACTGATGGCTGCTTCTGCTCATCAAAGTGAACGGAGCGTACTGGCCCATGTTGTTGCACCTTCCCCCATGTTGGCAATGACTTCCTTCAGCATTTCTTGCAAGGCAGGTCTAGTGGTAATGAACTTCCTTAGCTTTTGTTTATATAGGAAAGTCCTAATATCTCCCTCATCTTTGAAGTATAGTTTTCCCAGATACAGGGTTCTTGGATGCAGACATGATTAGGATATTTAGAAAATTAAAAAAAATATGCAGGTGCTCCCTTAATAATATGTGAATTTAGCAAAGTCAGTGGATACAATGTCAGTAATCAAACTTGTCTGTATCCGTATAAAATCAAGTAATTATAAGATAATTATAAATTGATTCTGATTATAACATCATCAAAATTCAGTAAAAAACCTGAGATAAAAACAAACAAACAAAAAGGATGTGCAAATACTCTATTTTAAAAACTACAAAATATTATTTGGATTTATTAAAGAAGATATAAATAAATGGATACTCAATTTGAATGCTTAATATTTGGAAGCCATCAGTTTTTTTCCAATTTTATCAAGGACTTTCCAAACAAATTTCCACCAGAGTTTTGTTAGGTTGTCTTATAGATGTGTATTAATGCATAAGATTATTATAATTGATACGAAAATTAAAATAGTAAAGAATTTTAAATAGATTTGAAAAAAGATAAAACAAAAGTGGAGTATGTACATTAACAAGGCTATCAAAGAAATAGAGTAATTTTCGTATAATATTGGCACAAAGATAGACATGTAAACCAGTGGAACCAAACTCAGCATCCAGAAAACAGACTCTCACATATTAGATGACTTGATTTATAAATATTTGAACAATACATTGAAAACTAGTGTCTTTAAAACAAATTGTAATAGCCTAACTTTATGTGCACCTAGAAAATACGTATTCTGACCGGGCGTGGTGGTTCACGCCTGTAATCCCAACACTTTGGGAGGTAGAGTCGGGAGGATCATGAGATCAGGAGATCGAGAGCATCCTTGCTAACACGGTGAAACCCCGTCCTTACTAAAAGTCAAAAAATTAGCCGGGCGTGGTGGCCGACGCCTGTAGTCCCAGCTACTCGGGAAGCTGAGGCAGGAGAATGGCGTTGAACCCAGGAGGCAGAGCTTGCAGTGAGCCAAGATCGCGCCAGTGCACTCCAGTCTGGGTGACAGCGCCAGACTCCGTCTCAAAAAAAAGAAAATAAAAGAAAAGAAAATATAAATCCTGACTCCTTTGAGAAAGAAACATGCATATATTTATTTTAGGTAGATTATAGATATACTTTTTAGAAGGAAACATAGAAAACTATTTTTATAAACCTGTAGGTGTTTTTATAAAAAGGCACAAAATAGCGTTTAGTATAAATAAAAATTATTATTAATTAGATCACATGAAAGTTAAGCACTTTATTATTCGATTATCAAAAGATACCCTTAAAATAACAAAAATGAAACCCACAAAGTTGAAACAGATAATTGAAATACAAATCTTCACATATTTCTCCAATACAGAATATATGGAGAACTGAACTTTAATCAATAAAGCAGGCAATCAAATAGGAAACTAACAAACAAACAAACAAAAAAACTATCAAAACTGAGGATATCAAGGAGGGGTGTCTGTGTGTCTATATTTTCAATTATATTAGTTACCAGGAAATCAAAAGTTAATATACTACATTCATATAAAAATGCAAAAAAAAGGCAACCAAATAGTGATGAGGGTGTTGAGCCAGTAGGCCATTTGTCACTACTTTTGTGTGTGCAAATTACTTTTACACTATTTATAAAATTCTTTGATAGTATTAACTAAAGTTGAATATACTGTTATTTTATGACTCAGTAATTACTATTAGATGTATTTCTAAGATGTGTATATATGTTCACTGATTCTAGATATATTTCTGCCTGAAAAGTGTATTTATATTCACCAAATGACATGTTCAAGAATGTTCATAACGGCACTATTTATAACAGCCTAAAATGGAAAACCACAAAGCATTAACAGTAGAAGGAATAAATTGCTGTACACACCACTGTACACTTTATGCTATGTTCATATTTCTGCATCCATGTGACATTTCAATAAAATTGTTTTTTTTCTTAAACATACAACTTAACTTCTTTTTCGGTGATTATGAATGGCCTGAGAAATCAAAACCCAAATACAAAGTTAAATTTAAATAGCCAGAGCCCAGTGCGATTTATGGGATGACATTTTGAAGCAGCAGCTCCAAAAGGACATGAGATGAATCTTTATAGCTGATAATTATGGTACAATTACTTCTGACCTTGCCAATAATTTTAGAAATAAATGAAATAGTCTATTTTGCTAACTAATTACAAAATGTCAAAATTATCCAAATGTTTGAAGTTCATCTCCTCTTACTTTTCTGCTAAGTTATATTTCATATTAATCAAAATCCATGATATTGTAACTGGAAAACCAGTAATACATATTACCTAATATTCCTCAAATGGCCAGAACAAGGAGCAAGTGACTTGGGAAATAATATCGCTATTTTTTTCTTATAAGGTAAAAGTAATTTTCTTATGATTCTTAGTTTCCAGAATACAAAAAAATCTTTGAAAAAAGCTGTATGTATCAATGTAGCAATTTAAATATTTGATCATTTAAAAATATATAATTACAGATTCTAGAACTAACTTCTTCAATTGATTATTTTCTAAACTTATAATTCCTTACAGTTATTGCACAATTCTTCAAAAATTTATATATTCTATGTTTATAAAATTATTTTAAATATTATTTTGTTTAAAATTCCACATTAACAGGCAGTAGGTTTTAAAATAATGTAATTCAGCATAAGGAAAAAAAAGAGTATTGAACATACAAATACAGCCATTAATATAATTATCTAATCATGCCATTGTTTTCATCATAATGCAAGTTGTAATCTATCAATTCACATGGAGTTTTCTCTTTTTTTGTTTTTTGAGACAAAGTCTCACTCTGTCTCCCAGGCTGGAGTGCAGTGGTGTGATCTCCGCTCACTGCAGGCGCCCACCACCATGCCTGGCTAATTTTGTTTTTGTATTTTTGGTAGAGACTGGGTTTCACCATGTTAGCCAGGATGGTCTCAATCTCCTGACCTCATGATCCGCCTGTCTCAGCCTCCCAAAGTGCTGAGATTACAGGCATTAGCTACAGAGCCCAGCCAGAGATTTTTTTTAATATTCCCAAATTTGTAATATCAACTTGCAATTTCATCTTTTCTTGTATAACTTGATTTTGGTGGCTTATGTCTTGGTAATTTCCTACCAAATCAAGACCAGTATTACTCAGTATTAATCGTCTTCTTCTTCTAACCTAAAACTTAACATATGATCTCCTAAGGGGATGAGAAAACTTTATCAGAATTTGAAATCATCCCTTCTTTGATCTTATGGAAAATGTCTAACAATAGTCTTTAATGTTATATCACTTTGATCTGGTACATTGTATGTGGAGCTCTGTTTCAATGAAACAATGAGTGTGATTTAGAGATTCTAATTTATAATTTAAACCACATTTCATTTAAGTATGGGTGTAAAAAATCTATAAAATCCTGAAAATAAAGTTTATTTTCTTACAACTTAAGAATTGGCTTATAACATTATAAAAGATTGATGTAAACGGAACTCCACATTATTCTAAATCCATGGCTCTATCTTTTTTTGGTGCTTTTACAAAATCACATTCAACATATTGGGCAGTAAATCCATCATCAGCTCTGTCTAAATGAAATAGAAAAATATTTTAAAGTACAGTAGTGAAGTGCATGAGATTATTGAAGCTTGATGACTTTTGCCATTTTTCTTGTTCTATGTGGAAGTTTACTTAAAATGATTTCTGTCTTATAGTCCTTGCAGCTATATTTTCCATAGTTCTACTGCATAACATATAGAATCCCAAAGGAGGAAAAAAAAAAAAAACCCACAAGAATTAAGATTAGGTGTGACAGAAACATTATTGTTAGAATCAGTAAATATATATGTATATCATATTAATTATATATCCATTATATTATAATGGACATCATTTTATATACATATATACATATAATATATATTACAGACATTTACATACAATATATAGCTCATGAGTAAAAGGGGCTGAGAAACAGAACATACCCGTGTTTAACAAAATTAAAAATATATATTTCTCTAGTGGAAATAAGATAATATATCTAATCTTTGGCTCAGAGTGTATTCAACCAGAAAAGTAAGTCCTCATTCCGCTACTGAGCAGGTTCAATCTATATAGTATTCATCCACTGTTTTGGACTATTTATGCTCACCCTTTACCAAATTTGTATGCTCAAATCCTAACCCCAATGTGATGGTTTTTTTTTGTTTTTGTTTTTGTTTTTTTTTTGAGACGGAGTCTGGCTCTGTTGCCCAGGCTGGAGTGCAGTGGCCGGATCTCAGCTCACTGCAAGCCCCGCCTCCCAGGTTCACGCCATTCTCCTGCCTCAGCCTCCCGAGTAGCTGAGACTACAGGCGCCCGCCACCTCGCCCGGCTAATTTTTTTTGTATTTTTAGTAGAGACGGGGTTTCACCGTGTTAGCCAGGATGGTCTCGATCTCCTGAACTCGTGATCTGCCCGTCTCGGCCTCCCAAAGTGCTGGGATTACAGGCTTGAGCCACCGCGCCTGGCCCCAATGTGATGTTATTAGGGGAGTGTTTGGTAGGTAATTAGGTCATGAAAGTGGAGCCCTTATAAATGCAATTTTGAAAATCTCTTATTAAAGGGACCCCCAGCTCTTTTTTTTTCCATATATATATAGAGAGAGAGAGAGAAAGTTGGCAGTCTGCAACCTGGAAGAAGGACCCGACCAGAAATTGATCAGGCTGACACTCTGATCTTAGGCTTTTAGCCTCTAGAATGTGGTATATAAATTTCTGTTGTTTATAATCATCCAGTTCATGGTATTTTGTTATAGCATCCCAAACTGACTGAGACACCTATTTTCTGACTCTACAGCTATTAACATTTAAGAAAAAAGCAAAAGGGTAAATAGCATTGGGAAGGTTGATGATACAAGTTATAGTCTAGCAGATATCATACTCACATGGAAATAATACAGATAGAAACAGGGTAATATCTTAATAGAAGAGTATTCAAGATGATAGGTAATTCAAGTAACATATTGATTGAGTATATAATAAAATAATTTAGATCTTAGTGCTGAAACACTTGATAAAAGTGCTGCCTACAATCACTTGGAAGACATATTAGATACCTAATTAACTTTTAAGTTTGGAAAAGAGGTGAGAAAAAAAATTTGGATAGTATGTGTCACCTGGTTTTCGATAAGTTTGTCAAGAAAAATAGGGGTTCAAGACAGTAATATCTAGTTTGAAACCATTGATGACAAAGAATGACTGAGTTTTCAAACTCAGTGAATACCTGGGGCCTACCTCAGAAGTGGGCAAAATATCATGGAAAAGTATCATGCATTTCAACAGGCATGTAGAGATTAAGCAACTGAAGATCATAGAGAAAAATGGAACACACGAGGCCCAACACTGGGCACAAGAGATAAACATAGTTGGTCAATCACACATACTCACATCGTAGAGGAAGAGACCACTACATTATGTAGGTCACAGGAGTCTTTCACTCAGAAACAGTGAACAAGCATGGTCTTTGAGAAGAGCTTTTGTAGTGACAAGAGGTTGAAGTTACCCCTGGTTCCCACAGGAGGATGTGATTGGCTTGTCTGAATAACTGTGTGGGCCTGCAGGCAACTGAAGCTTTTACTATATTGTAATAGTCCCTGTTTCTGGAGTGTTCTTGGTCAGTGGATCTTATTCACTGGAGTAGAGTCGAAGAGAGGAGTTGCAAATAGGTCATTTGAAGACCTCCCAGCTTCTACTGTCATGACAGCATGTAAGTTGTAGGCCTTAACTGTAGACTTCACACCACACTAATAAAGAACATTCTGTACTCAACAGGATTACAGTACTTCTATGAACCAAAGACTGATATGTCTGGAATTATACTGTGCAAGTTTCTATGGTAAATGGGATGTATCAGTGGGTATATAACTTTCCATTTCAATTCTAAACATCAGGATTACAAAGAAGCCACATTGTACAATTGGCTTAATCTATAATGTAGATAAATCTACGATGTAGATAGAATATAAAAATACTTCATTTTCCAACATGATGATTACAATGCATCACCCAAAAGGACTGGACTTAGATCTTGATGATGTAACCATGTGAATTCTTGAATCACTTCTGAAAGAGTTTGAGTGCATTTTATTACCAACTAGAGAGTGAATTAGGCTTTTAATGGTCTCTAGTAGCTACTAGTGATCTTCACAATTACTCATTTCCTTTTCCTGTTAAAGATAGTTCTGTCATATGACTTGTTTCAGCCAATGAAATATGACAAAAATGTTTTATGTGGCACAGTATTTACTCTGGTAATGCGATTCTATGTATCACAAGGTTTCAGTTGGATAGAATGTTTCAGTGTTTCCTGACCCATGCTGGTAACCACCCCCTGCTTTAAGGACAACTGTTGTAAACATTTTCAGGCATAATGGCATGGACAGCTGCATCACTTTTCTTTCTGGAGACAAGTATAGTTCATTCAAGACATAATTGTTGTTGTTTTAAAGAAGTTTCAAGATTTAAAAATATAAGGCTTCTTTTTTTTTTTAGAAAGAAAGTGTTCTATAAATTTATTTCAAATAACTTTTCAGAACCACTTTTATACCAAGGAATATAGCAGAAATGTACACTTTTGCTCTAAATCTCAGTTGTGTTGGAGTGAGGTAAACACTCTCAAGTTTCTTTTTTTTTTAATTTATAAGTTCAGGGATACAAACGCAGGTTTGTTACATAAGTAAACTTGTGTCATGGGGTTTGTTGTACAGATTATTTCATCATCCAGGTGTTGCCTAGTACTCAGTTTTTATTCCTGATCCTCTCCCTCCTCCCACCCTCCACTGTCCAAAAGGGCCCAGTGTGTGTTCTTCCTCTCTATAGATTCATGTGTTCTCATCATTTACCTCCCACTTATATAAGAACATGCAGCATTTGGTTTTCTGTTCCTGTGTTAGTTTGCTAAGAATAATGGCCTCCAACTCCATCCATTTCCTTTATTGATACATAATTAACACAACTGTATGTATCAGAAGTGTACAATTTGATAAGTCTTGATATATGTATACACTCAGGAAACTACTATTACCATAAAGAACATTCTCCACCCCCAACAATTTTCTTGTCTTCCTTGTATATGAGTATGTCAGACACTGTGAATGTCACCTTCTGATATCAAATCATACATGATAATTAGATACAAGACATTGAATTTTATTTTATTGGGTAGCAGATAATTTTTTATTGCTGTTGATATTCTTGATTTATTCTTCGATGTCTTTAAATCTTAAAAATTGTTTGCTTCTTTCCAATTTGCTTTTAATATTGCTCTACGCAGAAGCAGAAGAGCATTGTCTAGAGTTAATTTTTCCTAATGATGGAGGCAAGATAGTCTGAGTACTGTACTTGCTCCCTCATGAATGACTACAGCTCCCACTCCGGTGAGCAATAACAGGCAATGTCTTTGGCACTTTGTAAGCTCCATAGATTATTTCCCTTAATTATCTCTGTAATTCTTTCCATGTCTTTGGATAGTTTCCTTCCATGCCATGCACTAATCAACATTCAAATGAATACTTGAAGGTGCCCTTTAAAGCTCTTTGGGGTTCTCTTGGGAAGTTGCCTATTTCATAGTCTTTCCTGGAAATGTTGGTCACCTTATTCTGCCCAGATGTCTGTCTCTGTCTCCTTAACTAAGGGATACTTTCTGGCTCCACTGGGATTCCTGCTGCCTGTCCCCTGAGCCAAAGGCTGAATATGTCTTCAGGCAGTAAACTGGGGAAACAGTAAGATTCATTTTGCTTCCTGTTTCACAGAAATCATTATCCTTCATTGCCTGATGTCTCATGTCCTGAGACGCATTGTTTCATGTATTTTGACCAAAGTTTTAGTTGTTTCATACAGAACACTAAATCCTGTCCCTGCTACTGCATTTTAGCTACAGCTGGATGTTATGATTATTTTTAATTACAGCATAAGTAGCCTTTCTTTACATCTACAGGGAATATTATATTAGTATCAGTATGCTCAAAAATATATGCAAGACATATTTTAAAATTTTACGTATGAATTCCAAAGAAGTTCTGAACACGGTGTGTGGTGTGTGTGTGTGTGTGTGTGTGCGTGTGTGTGCATGTGAGAGTGTGTGTGTGTGATATAACTAGAGAAGTGCAATACTAAACAAAATTGATTAGGATTCCATGCAAGACAAAAAGACCAGGTAGCCTGTTACGCAATTATTGGCTGGGCTAGTGAAGTTAACGTAGGTACCACTAAGTTTTGGTTTTAATTTCACAAGACTGCAGCTAGCATGAAGAAACCAGGATGCTATTTCTGTCACCCAGAGTTCAGTTAGAAGTTTTTGTCTCTTGTAACAGTGCTTCCACAGCCATCATTTTCTTGGCACATGAGGCTGGTAATTAGACATTAAGTCATTGAGTCCAATTTCTGCCAACACTAATTTCTGTCAGAGCCACTTTAACTACCCATAATATTCCAGAAATATGGATCTGCCTCATTGAAAAATATAATACCAAATTTTAATTCAGAACTTTAGTTTTAAGGGTGTCTAAGAAATGGAATACTTAGCTTTCCAACCATATAAATACAAGGTCGTTAGTGTCAATCCACATATTCATCACACTATATCACTTTACTCAAATTCTATTCATTGCTTTCTGTGCATAATAAATGTCCACCTTTACTATGAGATGAAGCCAAAAGGGATAACCCATGCACCATCAGTTATAGTATCTATCTCAGAGTTATAACCATTCATTGCTTATTTGGCCAAAATTCCTCCTCGGTTTTCTGTAACCGAAAACGATTAATAGTCAACTACAAGAAATTCACCATATATAAAGTATTAAGGAAAAGTAATAGCAATATCTATATTCATAATATGACAAAAAAGAAAATATTCATAGGTACTGCATTAAGGGAAAGTCATAGGGGAATATACCTATAGCTATAAATATAGATGCATTTGAAAGAAAGGGAGAATATATTCAGTTACTAAAGTCATTTCAGTTCCCAAGGCTGTTGTTGATATTTGTATTATAATATTCTTATTCCACATATTCCGTGTTGCCTTTTCCCTTAGATGGCATTTCAGCACCTGAAATTTTATTACCTACTAATCTGAGCTATCAAGGTTTCTGCTTTTTCTCTGACTACAAGTTATGAAAGAATTGAACAATTAAAGGGAGAATCCCATGTGCTCCAAACACACTCCTCTCTACCTAGTTATGATGGTTAATTTTGTCACACTGATTTGGCTAAGAGATGTCCAGCTAGCTGGCAGAACATTTCTGAATGTGTCTGTGAGAGAGCTTCTGGAAGAGATTTACATTTGAAGTGGTAGGCTGAGTAAAGAATATCTGCCTTCACCAATGTGGGCAGGCATCATTTAATTCATTGATAATCTGAATAGAACAAAAGCTGAGTAAAGTTAATTTTTCTCTCTCTGCTTGAGTTGGGACATCCTTCTTCCTCTTTTCTTGGACACCATCTCTCCTGGTTCTCAGGCATATGGACTCAGACCAGACTTAGATCATTGCTTCTCTGATTCTCTTTGGACTCTGAAGTACACCTCCAGCTTTCTTGGTTCTCTAGGTTGCAGATGGCAGATTGTGGGACTTCTTGGCTTTTGCATCCATAGGAGGTGTGAGTCTATAATAAGCCTTCTCAGATGAATACAGTTGTTCCTTGATATTAATGGGAATGAATTTCAGGACCTCCCACAGCCACCAAAATCCACAGATGCTCAAGTCTTTGATATAAAATGGTGTATTATTTGAAGACAACATATGCACATCCTGATGTATACTTTAAATCATTTCTAAATTACTTATGTTATCTAGTACAATGTAAATTTTATGTGAATGGTTGTTATACCATATTGTTTAGGGAATAATGACAAAAACTGCATGTGTAATACAGGCACTATTTTTAAAATATACATTTTTAGTTGAATCCATTCAGGCAGAATCTACAGATATGGAGAGTCATGGAATTAGTTCTGTTTCTCTGGAGAACTCTAATACCTGACATCTTGATAATGAGACTTAAGCATCTCACAAAGTACAATCAACACTTTCTTTCCTTTTTGGTTCAATGACATAGGGATCCAAAATGGAATGATGACTGCGTAGAACCAGGTTTAAGTTCTCTGGGTGAATTTCACCACTGCACGAGATGAGCACAAACTTGTAGTAATGAAAAACAAAAATGTGTTGGTGGATCATTAGGACATTCTACTTAAAATCTTCAACACCAGAAAAATACGTGTGGCCATGGGAAAAATAGAAGCAAACATTGCCTAGAGAAAACATGTTCTAACCCAGAATAATTGATTACCACAGTCCATACAAACAGGTACTTGCATGTGTCACATACTGCAGTACAATATGCTCACTGTTTGTAGAGAGGTGTTGCTAAGACTTCGCAAGGTCACTCTAACTTTACATGAAAACAATTTATTCTGGCTGAGAAAACTACGGTAAAACACATCCTTAGACATAAGCCACTCCATAATTAATGTTGTTATAAATTGTTAATTCAAAAATAATATTATGTGTGATATCATAAAAGTGAATGAGGCATTCAATAAATCCACAATTAATAGTGCTTAGATCCCACCCTCATCCAGGGGAGGCAATGGGTGGTTGTGCTACCCCACCCAGGAAACCATGCTTTTTCTGTGGATCTGCAACCTGCGGATCAGGAGATCCCCCTCATAAGCCCATGCCACCAGGGCCTTGAGTCCAAAGTGCAGTGCTGTGCAGATTCTCAGCAGCCACTTGGCTGGAGATTGCCTAAGACTACCGAGTACCTGGGGAGAGGGACGGCCATCATCACTGCTGCTGCCTGTTGCCTAAGATGACTGAGTTCCTGGGGGTAGAGGCAGCAGCCATCAGTGCAGGTCCAGTCTGCTGTTTTTCCCCTGCTGGTGCTGGGGAGACTGGGTGGTTTGGACTTAGGAGGAATTACTCACAGCACAGCACAGTGGCTATGGCAGATGATGGCCAGGCTGCTGCTGCTGCTGCTGTTGATGATGATGATTATTATTAGGCAGAGTTTTGCTCTTGTTGCCTAGGCTGGATTGCAACGGCATGACTCGGCTGACTGCAACTTCTTCTTCCTGGGTTCGACTGATTCTCCTGCCTCACCCTCCCAAGTAGCTGAGATTACAGTCACCCGCCACCACTTCTGGCTAATTTTTTTGTGTTTTTAGTAGAGACGGGGTTTCACCATGTTGGCCAGCCTGGTCTGGAACTCCTGTCCTCAAGTGATCCACCCACCTCAGTCTCCAAAAGTGCTGGGATTACAAGCATGAGTCATCACGCCCAGCCCAGGCCAACTCTTTAGATCAGGCACTGACCTATTCCTCCTCACCAGGCGGGACCTTCCTGTGGGAATTTTAGCAGCTCCAACCAGGGGTTTATGGGCAGAACTCTGATCTCCCTGGGACCGAACCCCTGGGAGAAGGGGTGGCCACAGTCTCCATGGATCAGTGGACTTAATCTTTCCCCCTGCTAGCTCTTAGGAATCCAGGCAGTCTGATTGAATGGGATTTCCCCTAGTGCAGAGCATCCCCTCTGCCAAGGGGCAATCTGAGTGCTTCATTAAACAGTCCCTGATCTTGTGCCTCCTTACTAAGTGAGACATCCCCAACAGGGGTCATTAGACACCGTATAAAAGAGTGTTCCCACTGGCATCAGTTTAGTGTCCCTCTGGAATGGAACTCCCAGAAAAAGGCGGAGGTAGCCATTTTTGCTGTTCTGCAATCTCTACTGGTAACACCTCCAAGAGCGGGAGAGACTCAAGTGAATAGGGTCTGGATCAGCCCTACAGAAGAGGGGCTTGACTACTGAAAGACAAACAAACAGAAGGCACCAACCACAACACCATCAACAAAAAGTCCCCCCCACACACACACACAAAAATCCAAAGACCGATACTAGATAAACTCACAAAGATGAGAAATAATCAACAACAGCAGCAAAAGGCTGAAAACTCAAAAAGCCAGAGTGCCTCTTCTTCTCCAAATGATTGCAACATCTCTCCAGCAAGGGCACAGAACTGGGCAGAGGCTGAGATGGATGCATTGACAGAAGTAGTCTTCAGAAGGTGGGTTATAACAAACTTTGCTGAGCTAAAACAGCATGTTCTATCCCAATGCAAAGAAGCTAAGAACAATGATAAAATATTATAGGAGCTGTTCATCAGAATAAACATTTAGAGAGGAACATGAATGACAAAAGGGAGCTGAAAAACACAACATAAGAACTTCACAATGCAACCGTAATTATCAATAGTAAAATAAACAGAGGAAAGACTTCCACACCATAATAGTGGAAGACTTAACACCCCACTGTCAATATTAGAGAGATAATTGAGACAGAAAATTAACAAGGATATTCAGGACTGGAACTCAGCTCTGGGTCAAGTGGACCTGATAGATATCTGCAGAACTCTCCACCCAAAAACAACAGAACATACATTCTTCTTGGCACCACATGGCACTTAATCTAAAATTGATCACATAATTGGAAGTAAAACACTCCTCAGCAAATGCAAAATAACTGAAATCATAACAGTCTCTCAGACCACAATATAATCAAAGTCAATATTAAGAAACTCACTCAAAACCACACAACTACATGGAAATTGAACAACCTACTCCTCAATGACTTCTGTGCAAATAATGAAATTAAGGGAGAAATCAAGATGTTTCTTGAAACCAAGGAGAACAAAGAAACAACATACCAGAATCTCTGGGATGCAGTTAAAGCATTATTAAGGGGAAATTTATACCACTAAATGCCCACGTCAAAAAGCTAGAAAGATCTTAAATCAACACCCTGACATCACAACTAAGAACTAGGGAACAAAGAGCACACAAATTCCAAAACTAGCAGAAGACAAGAAATAACCAAGATCAGAGTGGAACTGACGGAGACACGAAAAACCCTTCAAAAAATCAACAAATCCAGGAGCTGTTTTGTTTTTTTAAAAAATAACCAATATAATACATACACTGTTAACTAGACTAATACAGAAGAAAAGAGAGATTAATTAAATAGACACAATGAAAACTGATAAAGGGGATGTCACCACTGACCCCACAGAAATACAAACAACCATCAGAGAATGCTATAAACACCTCTGTGCAAATAAACTAGAAAACATAAAACAAATGGATAAATTGCTGGACACATGTGCCCTCCCAAAGCTGAACCAGAAAGAAGTTGAATCTCTGACTAGACCAGTAATGTGTTTTGAACTTCAGGCAGTAATAAATAGCCTACCAACCAAAAAAAGGCACTGTATCAGAAATAATTACAGCTGAATTCTACCACAGGTACAAAGAGAAGTTGGTATAATTTCTTCTGAAACTATTCCCAACAATTGAAATGATGATCTTTTCCCTAAGATTCTTTGAGGCCAGCATCATCCTATTACCAGAACCTTACAGAGATACAACAGAAAAAGAAAACTTCAGTCCAATATCCTTGATGAATATTGATGTAAAAATCCTCAATAGAATACTGGCAAATTGAATCCAGCAGCACATCAAAAAGTTTATCCACAACGATCAAGTTGGCTTCATCACTGGGATGCAAGGCTGGTTCAATATACACAAATCTATAAACATAATTCATCACATAAGCAGAAACAAAGACAAAAACCATATGATTACCTCAATAGAGGCAGAAAAGATCTTCAATAAAATTCAACATCCCTTCATGTTAAAAACTCTCAATAAACTAGATATTGATGAAACATCTTTCAAAATGAGACCCTTATAAAACCATCAGATCTGTGAGAACTCACTCAGTATTATAAGAACAGCAAGGATATAACCATCTCCATGATTCAATTACCTCCCACTGAGTCCCTCCCAAGACATGTGAGGATTATAGGAACTACCGTTCAAGTTGAAATTTGGGTGGGTACACAGCCAAACCAGGGACCACTCACATAAAAAACAAATATGGTCTCATTCAATGCTTATTCTGAAATTTGTTTATGTACATCATTCTTCCCCAGAACCCTTTTTGAGGAACCTACTAACCATTTTTAAATTGTCCTTATCTTGTTGCCATGTGGTCATCCATTGTTCATAAATAATTACAGATTTGTAACTCAGGTACTTCTTTCTTTAGTTCCATTTTTGATTGTGTGAATAAAATGGTTTAGCCTTCCACTTCTAGATGAAGCCAATCAATGAGCAAAAACAAACTATACATAGGTTTTGGATTTGATTTCCGGAGTTATCCACTTAATATAATCTCTCCATGAGCCTGTAGACATGTAAGAAACATTAGTAGCTTTAGGACATATAGTAAATCCTATCTCATTTATACCATTTTCATTTGCTAAAGGTGTCCTGCTTCAAAACTCTGGGAAGCTAAGACTATTTCTTTTAAGAATAATGGCTCTAGGCCAGGCGTGGTGGCTCATGCCTGTAATCCCAGCACTTCTGGAGGCCAAGGTTGGGAGTTCAAGACCAGACTGAACAACACGAGAAACACTGTCTCTACTAAAAATAAAAAATTAGCCAGGCATGGTGGCACATGTCTGTAATCCCAGCAAGTCGGGAGGCTGAGGCAGGAGAATCACTTGAACCCGGGAGGCAGGAGTTGCGGTGAGCGGAGATCATGCCATTGTACTCCAGCCTGGGCGACATGAGTGAAAGTCCATCTCAAAAGAAAAGAAAAAAAAAGGAATAATGGTTCTTAGTACAGCCTGTTCCACAAACTAGAGATCAGCTAGATGTTTCTCTGATTGAAGATTTCCATAGGCTCCAACCAGGGTCCTGATTCAACATAGAAACATTAAGCCTGTTTGGATCCACTGGAACAACAGGGTGAACAGCAGCCACAATGGCAACTAAACTTTCTCTAATTCTGTGTTACTTAGTTCACGAGTTAGAGCCAAATATTCAGCTAAATATTCTCTTACCTCTCAAATCTAAATAGATCCAGTAAGCATCAGGTCTTCTATCAGCTAAGAAATACAGCTGTTACAATAGATAAATGTAAAATCTCACTGAAAAACTAAAATAAAATAAAATTTAGAATTAGATAAGAAGACTCAAACACTTAGTAATCACAGGTTATATGATTACATACATAAAAACATTCAACATAATTAAATAAATTTTCAGAATAAGAGATTAGATATCCATTGTACACACATATGCATTTTATTTCAAAATTAAAACAATAAATGGTTTTTCTTTTCTAACAGATTCTGATATTTGTATGGAAATGCAATAGCCTAACCATAATCAAAATGCTAATGAAGAAGAAAATGGGAGGAACATATATTGTTATATATCAGGACTTACACAAAGGAACTGTAGGATTATTGCAGGAATTGATAACATGACAAATTGAGCAGAATAGCAAGCCCAGGAATAGACCCATGCATGTATAGAAGCTTGATATGTACAGATGTGGCCTTCCAGACAATGAAATGAGGATAGACTGTTTGATAATTGGTGCTAGAATATTGGTCTATTCATATTAAAATATAAAACAGGATCTCTATATCATAATATTAGAAAAATCATGTCAAGTGGACTTAAGACTTAAATGTGAAGGTCAAATATATAAAAGCTTTTAAGAGATAATATAGGTAGGAGATTATCTTCATGAACTTAAGGAAAGGAATGACTTTTAAGGCAAAACAGAAAGCATGATGTAAGGAAAATATCGATACATTGTATATCTATTAAAACTAAAAACTTGGCCGGGTCCAGTAGCTCATGCCTGTAATCCCAGGACTTTGGGAGGCCGAGGTGGGCAAATCACGAGATCAGATGTTCAAGACCAGCCTGGCCAACATGGTGAAACCCCGTCTCTACCAAAAATACAAAAAATTAGCTGGGCATAGTCGTGTGCACCTGTAATCCCAGCTACTCAGGAGGCTGAGGTAGGAGAATCGCTTGAACCCAAGGGGCAGAGGTTGCAGTGAGCCGAGATCGTGCCACTGTACTCCAGCTGGGCAATGGAGTGAGACTCCGTCTAAAAAACAAAACAAAAAAGTAACAAAAACTAAAAACTCATAAAAGTTGTGAAGGGTTAAGCTAAAGAATGATGAGTATATACAATATAAATAGAACTATAAAAATCAATGAGGTAAAATTTAAAAAAAGACAATTGAAAAAACAGAAAGTTTATAAATGATGAAATTCAAATGGCCAATTGTCACATGACAGGGCCTTTTTCAATCTCTTTACTAACCAGTCCAAAGCAAATCAAAGCCACAATGTGATGATACTGCATCATAGATTGGTTTGCTAACATTAAAGTTTACCAATATCAATGTTATCCAGGGCATGAACTTATGAGAATTCTTACACACTGCCAAACATTGTGCAAACTGGACAAAAATTTTGGAAGACAAGTTGGCAGTTTCTGCTAAGGTTGACCATATGAACATACTGTAACGTAGCAATTCTACCCTCAGGTATAGGAAAAAAAAGACCACTCTAGAAAAAGGAGTACACATATAAACCAGTTAATATTCATAACATCACCATTTATAATGGCCAGGAATTGGACAAAATGCAAATATTTATCAGCACTCAAATAAATGAATAAATGGTGGTATAATAACAAAAGAATATGTAGAACAATAAAAATTGATGACCTAAATCCACAGACCACTGGGAAGAAATGGGCATAGATAATGTTTTTAAAAGCATAAAACAAAAACAAAACCATCCCCATCACAAACATATACATGACAGAAAGGAAGGCTAAGAGATGGCAGATAAACATATCTTCCTGTGAACTCTTTTTTTTTTTTTTTTTTTTGAGAGGGAGTCCCACTCTGTCGTCCAGGATGGAGTGCAGTGGCGTGATCTCAGTTCACTGCAAGCTCTGTCTTTCAGGTTCACGCCATTCTTCTGCCTCAGCCTCCTGAGTAGCTGGGACTACAGGTGCCCGCCACCACACCCAGCTAATTTTTTTATGTTTTTAGTAGATACGGGGTTTCACCAAGTTAGCCAGGATGGTCTCGATCTGCTGACCTCGTGATCCACCTGCCTCAGCCTCCCAAAGTGTTGGGATTACCGGCGTAAGCCACCGCACTCGGCCTCCTGTGAACTCTTAGGAAGGTTTTTCTTTGTCTCTTGTCTGGATAACGAAAAGAAGGAATCATAAGAATTGTATCATTATAATATGAAGAACATAGGTCTTGGCCGGGCGCGGTGGCTCACGCCTGTAATCCCAGCACTTTGGGATGCCGAGGTGGGCGGATCACGAGGTCAGGAGATCGAGACCATCCTGGCTAACACGGTGAAACCCCTTCTCTACTAAAAATACAAAAAATTAGCCGGGCGTGGCGGCGCCTGTAGTCCCAGCTACTCGGGAAGCTGAGGCAGGAGAATGGCGTAAACCCGGGAGGCGGAGCTTGCAGTGAGCTGAGATCCGGCCACTGCACTCCAGCCTGGGCGACAGAGCGAGACTCCGTCTCAAAAAAAAAAAAAAAAAAAAAAAAGAACATAGGTCTAAAAGAGACTGTTATATGTTCTGAAATCTAATCAGCAGGTTTATTTCTGCTATACTTAAACTTTGCCACAGTGATGGTACAAAATGTTTTGTCAAGCCAAATGTATGATATTAAGCTTATGAGGAAACGTTGGCAAAAATGAAGACACAATTAATGTCACAATGAGAGGATACTTACTTTTAATATTTCTGCTAAGGAGGATATAATTAAAAGCAAAAGTTTTTACTCTTTTATTCTCATATTTTTTCTTCTCAAATCTGAGAAGAGGTTCATACTCATAAGCATTTCTAAGATGAACAAACTACTACATTATTAATGCCTTATAATGCTTTACAGTGTTATTAAAAATCCTCATATAAAGTCTTCCCTTAGCCCATTTTTAGGGGAATAATCTGCATGATGCTTCTGCTGAAAAGACAGAAACAGATGTGGTTTTCAACTCATAGCCCACTCTATAGGACCACAATGAATGAAATTGGGAAGAGTGGTTTAGAGGCGAGCATTTAACCCATAGACTGGACTTACATTTACAGTGAAGCCTACTGAGAAAAAGTAACTCTTTTAAAGAGAATGCCTGTAAGCAGCTGGGACTTAATGCACTATGAGAAGATAATGGGGTGCACAGAAGTCACTACTGCTTTTCACATCGATTTTGTCTTTCTGAGTTTTTAGGATCTTGGCAATATTTTTTACAGTACCTGTATTATTTTTACTCCATTTGATGGGAAATATACCTCTATTCTTTTGGCTTTGTGTTACTCCATGGAGTCCATATGCTCTAATATTATAAAGAAACCAAAATCACTAAAATTTCTGTAGTTTTAAAGCATCTGATCTTTCTCTATTCTCTCCTCTTCCCCTATTATGTAATATACAGTTTACCATAACCGCCTAACTTATTTTTTTTTACATCCAAGAACTGTCTGAGAGTGTGATAATCATTGGTTAACCCTATTCTTTCACCTTATTAAGAACGAGAAATCAGTATGTACAGTATGATATTTAATCAACTAGTAGAAGAAACAAAAGTTTGAGAAAACACAGAAACCCTGTAACATATATATATATATATTCCCTGTATCTCTATATATAATATATATATTCCCATATATATATTCCCATATATNATATATATTCCCATATATATACCCATATATATATATATATATATATATTCCCTATATCTAAAATAGAAGTTGAATCCTAGAAAAAATAAAAAGAGGATGCTTAGGTTAACTTTAGGAATTATTATAACTTTTAATTTGACAGATTTTTAGGATGCACATAACAATATTTGTATGAATAATATTAAAGACATGCTCTGTGTAATGCTCCTAGCTTAGATCTGGTCTGTGAAAATGCTTAATAAATGTTTATTCTCAAAAAACAAACAAGCCAACATTGGGACTTATTTTGAACCATCAGGATTCTTGAGTGATGGTTCTCACTGATTTATGAATAAATCCAAATCAGAAGCATGTGGGAATTTTTAATTTCAAATTACATAAAAAATGTCTGCTTCCAATTATAAAGTAGAACAGTTGGAATACCATTATGTAATGTACAATATAGATAGCTAGACAGAGTCACTATCACGCCAATCATAAGAAAAAGCAAGTTAATCTATAAAGTTACAACTGAAACCCGCCAGAGAGCTAACATTGCAGGAAAAACATTTCGTTTGAAGAGTGAGGAACATAGGCATTTTCAAAAAGATTTGAGATATGCTTCTCTTTATACCTACCAAAGGATAAGAAGAATCTGCTAAATTTTTTAATAGTGTTAAAGGCTGAGTGTGGTATGGTAAAAAGGCCCTGAAAGCTTCAGACCCAACAAGAGCTCACAAACACTTAAAGGTTTTTCCCAGATCTCTACCTTGCACAAATAAAAGAGAGTGGAGGCAAGATGCAGAAATAAGAAAATCCTCATTTGGGGTGTACTCTTGAAGAAGAGCAGGGATTATCCCTGAAGAAAAGACTCAAAGCTCTACCCAAACTCTCTCCTCTTCAGAATAAAAGTTTCCAGTCATTAAAGATACTGTATAAAACCATTTTGCCCCCAACAAACAAGTAAATACTTATTGCAGAAAGGTTTCTGAGTACTGAGGAAGGTAGTATATCTGACAAAAAACCATGATAGAGACACCGTGCCAAAGGCATGTATCATACTAAACATTATCTTAGATATTCCCCATCACTCAATAAGTAGCATGCCATCTACAGTTGGAATGTGAGCAGGTAAAATCCTAAAGAGAGACCCTGTTTAGGTTGCTGATTAGAGAGACTCCCATGTAGCTGATGGTGGATGAGGAGTAAGTAAAACTCTCCAACATGCTGGCATGTACCCTCAGCATCAGTTAAGGCTAGAGAATTTTGAAGCTGGTGGCTCACCATAATAATAAAACCTGAACCCAACTTAAGTTTTGACTGCATTCATCTAATACACTTATTCAAGGATACAAGAGCTATGACCCTCTCCAGAAAAAGCTAATATTTATCTCAGATTCAAGTATGTTTCACATCATAAATTGTCACAGAAACCTGAATTAAAACTGCACTAAAATTCTAATATACAGATAATAATATAGCAAATATTAAAAACAAAGATTGAGACTAATGATGACAATAATGTAAAACAAAACAACTTTGTCGTAAATAGCCAGTAGGAGTGTGTATTGACACAATCACTTTGAAAGCTATTTGAAAGTATTTACTAAATCTAGACTATTACGCAGTAGTTAATTATATGCCCAATTGTGTCTCTATTTATATCAAAAGACATATAATGTTCATAACAGTATTATTAATACAAATTCACAATGAAAAATATATTTCTAAGATGTGGTGGATTTATCTTGAGTTGTATTATGTATTGATTAAAATAACAATTCATCAAAATATATAAAAATCATGAAAATGTATGCACTTTGGAATTCATGAATTAAAATATATAATATAAAATTATATTCATTTAATTACAAGCAGTTATTAAAGTCTTAGTTTGTGTTAGGCCCTCCTTGGGCACTTTGAAGACATCAGTCAATGAAAGGGAAATTATTTTTGCTTGTTTAGCTTTTATTCCAGAGTATAGAACCCACAACAAAACAATTCGGCAACAACTGCACTGGAAAATTTTTACATATCAGTTTCAAAAACTGATAGATCAATGAGCCAGATAAAAACAACAATATAGACCTTAATTATGCAACTTGGAAGCTTAGACTATATGTCTAATTTTATGTAGAGACTCAGCAAGGCATTACTTTATACAGTACATATGAAAATTTCACAACACAATTATTATGTATTAGGTTACCATGGAAGCCATGATTATCAGTCTACTATCAACAAAAAAGATGAAACAGATAATTCTATCTCAATGCAATAAATACATAAATCAAGGGCATTCATGTAATAAAATCATTCCCTATATCTACAAACAAAATAACATTTACTTAATTAGCCTTCAGCTTAAAGAAAAAAAACTTGGCTCCCCCTTTACTCTTTGGAAAGTAGGCTTTGAATGTTGTCCATGGTGCCTGGGAGATATTTTCTCAGCTCTCCTCCTTTTCCTTATGTCCTTGAAAAACTGTTATCTTGCATTTAGGGATACCTCATAAGCTCCACTGACTCATTTCTTCTCTGCTGCTGCCTTCAGTCATCCCTTGCTGATTGATGCCTTGCAATCAGAAAGACCCCTGGCACCTAGGGCCATCTCTCTCAGGTCTTGTGCTCTGCACCACCTTCTGTACATGGTGGAAGGTCCATGGGAAGTAAAGAATGGGTAAGTGTAGCATGGAGCTATGACTTGAACCCCTTGAAATTCTAGCCATCAACCCAGCCCAGGGATAATTAAAGAGTTGTTAAAAATGTGGCTGATTTCTCCATACCTCTTACAATAGCAGATTCTGTTTTTGTATAGCTGCTTTGCCAGGATTGAAAGCAATTCTATTCCCAGAAATGTCTAGTCACTCTCTGGAATTCAGCTTTTTTAGATATCTCTCTGTCCTCAGCTCTCTAATGGGTTTAAAAAATATTATGGCTTTGCTGTTCACTTGGCTTGTTTTTATTTTATTAAAGGAGATGAGATAGTCTACTGAGACTTTGTACGCTCTAAATAGTAGCACCCTAAACATCATTCATGAACTGCTTGATGACATTAATATTATGACTATAATTTAATGACTGTATTGCCAACAGAGAATGTTATCTAAATTCTGAAACCAGCTATTGCTTTTAACTGTTTAAACTCAGAAGTTTTTTTCCACCTGAGATCCACTTAGAGTTTGTATCCAGTTATTTCCAACACATTATTCCATGCAATCATACCTTACACTCATTCAGAGACAAATTCCACTGGGCATCTGTCTTTGCATATGCATCCACTCATTATGGCTACGTTTAGGTCCATGATTAAGCAGAATGGCTTCTGTCCTCCTGCTTATCCCATCCCCATGTCCTCCTCCAGGGAAAACTGCTTAATGTAAACTCATTGTCCCTTACCTTTCACTTCATTCTAGAATACTTTCTCCTTGCCTCTTAAGTTACCTTGGATATAACTCTCTCCACTAAATAACAACTTTCTTTGCAGTTTTTGAAGTAAGAATTGTTTCTTTGTGCTATTTCCTAGGAGAAGTATTTCAGATGGTAGTTGAACACCATTTTTCTTGTTCAAAATTCATCCTTCTCAAACATGACATTTTCATTTTTAGAAAAACAGATCATTTGGAGCTCATGCATTCCAGGTTTATGCAGCTCTACATTCTTTTGGTACCAATTCAGGTTTTCCATCTTTGTTACAGTTGGAAATTATGTAATGTCTGCATATATGTGGACTTCTCACCAGAGAGACCACATGCCATTCCCGATTCCTCTAAGCCAATGTTTTTTACTTCCATTCCCTTAGTCTTGTTCTGTAGCCATAACCTGCACCTTGTCATACTCCTGAACAGTTCTACCTCTGAATTGATTAAACATTGAGATTTCTGACAACAGAGCTTCCAGCTCTAAGTCCCATATTGTTTTACCTTCAATGAATTAATTGCTTTCCCATTCTATCCCTATTTATTCTCAATTATTTTCTGTTTTTACCCCTCCCCCATAACTAAAAAGTCCACATAATATAACACTTTAATCACTTTCTCAAGATCCTCCTTAAATTGAGCACTTCTACATTATTTTCTTTATATTGCCTTACATTTCTTTTGTGAAAAACACCAGCTTGAATTAGGTAAATGCTTATATTTCAATCACCTTACAAAAACTGATAATAAATATCACACTGTAGAAAGTTGTTTATAAACAGTGTTTTACAAAAGATATTAAGCTATGTTTTGCCTTGACATCAGGTGTTTCATATTAAATGAAATTGTTTGATTCATTATTTTTATCTTGATCTTATATTCTTCACATTGAAGAAAAAGTATTTGCAAAGGTTGAACAGGTTTATTTTTAAAGTAATAAAGAGCAAAGCACCCCTGAATTTGCTATATGAATTGCAAACAGGAATATTGAAATAAATAAAAATAACTGAATTTTAAATTTTATGGCTTATTTTTGAAAGCTAATTTGGAAATGACTGCTTGACTGAACACCTATAGTGCACTAGAAGTCAAACATTGTCAAAAAACTGAATTCTGCACCTCTCTGAAATGAACGGTACATCATTCTTGATCTGCATACTTGGATTGCTTATATTTTTATATTTAACATGTGTGATTTAAGAAAGATTTAATGTATGAGATTAAAGAAATGTTCATGAGATTTGAAATGACACTCCTTAACCGTAGCCAGCATTATGGGACTGATAAAAAGCTACTGGGTCAGAGCTTGCTGCTAGAAATAAAATGATAGTTCACAGTAAACCTGTTCTTCAATTAATCACTGAAAAGAAGGTAAAATGTTTATAAGCAAAACCTTTCAGAAACTCAAGACTGTTAGATGTGGTAATAAATGAGACAGACAAATGAGTTTTTAGGATATTATTCTTCACAATGTCTAATGATTTCAGTCTTGAATAATCTAGGGCCACAATTTAAGAAGTACCTTACACATTTGGGGGTGTGTATAATTTTAAAACTCTTAATGGTCATTAAAGATCCACCAAAAATATATACAGGAGCACCAGATAGAAAATGCTATCATCAGGAAATCGAATCTTACATTTGCTAGTCCCCACTAAATCTTTACATAATATCACATTTTTCAACCAAGGGCACTGTATTAGTTTGTTTTCACACTGCTGTAAAACCTACCTTAGAGTGGGTAATTTCTAAAAAAATAAGTTTAGTTGACTCTTAGTTCTTCATGGCTAGGAGGCCTCAAAATCTTAAAATCATGGCAGAAGGCAAAAGGGAAGCAAAGCATGTCTTACATGGTGGCGAGAGAGAGAGAGAGCACGAGGGAGAAGCAAGCACCTTCTTCACAAGGTGGCAGGAGAGAAAGAAAGAAGGAGAAAGAGCCACAGTTTTAAACTGTCAGATCTCATGAGAACTCACTATCATGAGAACAGCATGGGTGAAATCGCCCACATGGTCTAATCACCTTCTCCAGGTCCCTCCCTAAATGCCTGGAGATTACAATTTAAGAAGACATTTGGGTGGGGACACAGAACCAAACAATATGATACACTGAAAGTAAATGAATTTGCACAAAAGAAAGTATATATATATAATATTAATATATTATATAAATAATACATATTATACTATGTATATATATTTAATATATTATATATTATATAATATATAAATAATAATATAGTAATTGTTTATAACATATAATTATTTATAATATAAAATAAATAATATAACAATTGTATATTACATATTATATATATTTATATATTACATATATGATATATATATTTGACCATACATATATGGTCAAAACTTGTTTAGAAGCCAGAAAAACTGAGGTTTAAAGATAAATAGGAAAAAATCTGACCTGTGACTTTACCAAAGCACTATCCTCTTTTGAACATTGGGGTAGATAGTCTATAAGACTTCTTTTAGTATTCAACACAATTTTATCAGAGTTTCTAGAACTGGTAATAATAGCACTGCAGTAGAAATTTCAGCATATATTTACATTTGTGTTTCCTGGAGTAGGCAAGCACATTCATTACTGTTTAGCTTATCATAGTATTTTTGTGCATGGAAATATTACTTTGCATTCTTCGTGACTACAATTGCATTGGTTATCTATTGCATTGTGACAAATTATCCTAAAAATGCAGACTCTTAAAGCAACAGGCATTTATTTTCTCATAATTTCTGCGTGTCCAGCATTCAGGGACATCTTAGTTGAGACCTCTGGCTCGGGTGTGCAATCAAAGTATTGGCTGGCACTATAGTCATTTTAGGACTCGGTGGTGGGTGGATCAGCTTCCAAACTTACTTGTGTAGTTTTTGATAACATTCAGCTTCTCCAGGATGTTGAACTAAGGGCCTCTGTTCCTTGTTGGGTCTTGGACAGGGATTGAACTCTTCCTGCACGGACTTAGTGAAAAAGAGCACAAGGACATACATATCAGGAAATAAAGATCAGGGGAAACTATTTCAGAAGTTGAACAGTGCAATCACCCCACTCAAGTCTATAATTGAGAGAAAAAAGCAAAGAGCGTAACATTTGTTATAATTGTACAAAGTACTGTTTTCCACATTAAGAAAAGGCCAAAAATATCCAATTCAAAATATCAACAAATAACTATCACATATGAAAGTCAAAAATAGCAATTTAAGCTTCAAGGTGAGTATCTCCAAAATAATGTCCTGAATACTCTGGTTAACACATTCACTATAAATTCAGCCAATGGCTATAGTGTCTGAAGTGAGAATTATAAATAATGATGAATATGGCTACACTATGTCCAAGAAATCTGACTCGATTTTTGAAATGCATACATCAATTATCTTTAATTTAGACATGCACCATATACTCTTTGTATCCTTTATAGTACGTTATACATTGTAGATGCTTGATAAACATTCATTATAGGAAAAAAACGACTGCCCAGTGATCATCTGTTTCAGGCATTCAAATTTGGTGAAACATTTGCGAATTTACAGATTAATGAGGAGACAAGATGTATGTAATTGAAAATATGCATACTATCAAGTCGTTCCAAAAGTAGTTGTCAATGTAAGAAGTTAAATGTTTTTAATAATGCGAGGTAGGATGCAGTCTTGGGATTGAGTAGATCAAAACTCAAGGAAAATTATATCGTAAAGTGGGTGGTTAATATTATTTATTTAATTATATTTCTATCAAATAAATAGACATTTTTGATGGGATCACTTTAATATTCAACTAAAATAATGCAACTTATTACTTTAAATAGCTATCTATACACAGTAAAAAATATTTGGTAAGAATTGACGATCCAAGAAATATGAAAATAGATGCATATAAACATGGATACACAAACACATGCATGAAGGCATGAGTTAATGTGTGATTGATGAAAATAGTGAATTGGTGAAAAATAAAAATCAAGCCATTTCTATTTAGATAAACTGGAGTAAACATAAATTCAGAAAAATGTAGAGGATCTCTGGTTTTGGCAGGTTTAAAAACAATGCATTCTGTTTTTTAAAAAATCATTTTTATTTTTTCCAATTCTAGTAATGCACATGCCTCACTTTTATATAGAGAAAAGTCATACCAGTTAACTGTAACAAAAATAAGCCATAAATAAGATAAATAAAGGAATAGTCCAATATTTTTTTTTTTTCACTGCTTGAAAGAGTTTCACAAGAAATATATACCTCTCATGATAGAAATTAGGAAATGTCTTTTATCATGTATTTTGTCAATCAGGATTTTTCTTTCATATGCATATGTCTTTCACATATAGTCTTATACTTGTTTTCATTCCACACCCTATATTCCATATAGCTTAGCTTCACACCATCAATGTTGAAAAGGTAACTTTTCATTCTGTTAAAAAGGTTAAAATATTCTGTATATTTCTTATTTCTTCTTATATTTTCAAGTTGTTAGCTATTCACAGTGATTCCTATGTCAGCCAGAAAGGGCAAACTTCAGCTGTGAGTTACTATCTTCTGATTTCTGACAGGCTCTGTTTATCCACAAAAGGACTGGTTTTTACATATTCAGTATGCACACACAAACTGTCTTACTGTGTCTCCTGAAATGCTAACCTCATCAAGAAGGGGTTGACTCTTCTGTCTCTCCGTCAAGACAGAAAGTTTTCATTACTCCCTTTGGTCTTGCACTTGCCCTTGTATTTGCAAACGTTGTATGTGACTTTCTACTAAAGAAAATTAATTTAACATGATATATTTTAATGTTTAAAGTCCAACAGAGAGACAGACATATTATAAAATTAGAAATATAACATATTTTAGTGTAACTGCCTGAATCCTGATTCTATCATTTACTACTCATATAACTTTAGGTAAATGTTTGAAGAAACTATACTTTAAATGATGGCCAAATTTATATGACCCAAGAATGTAATTATAAGGAAGAATTGAGGCAGAACAAATTAATAATCAAAGTTGCAAAATAATCAGCAAGTTTTCATAAATAAATAATCACCAATGTAAGAGTTAAGATAACTCTTAAAAATGTGTTAATCAAATATTAATATTTAAGCAAAAAGCAAAATACCAACCAGCTCTAGGCAATAATGATAATGCTCTCACTATAAATTGTTATTCACCCAAATTATGGGAATTCAATGTATTTGTCTATGCACAGATACATTAGAAGTCACGTGCCTTTTTGAAGTCTTTTGCTTATGGACCACTTTTTAAAGTACTAAATCATAACTTTTAGTCATGAGTTACTATTTATGCGTGCCAACTAACTTTAGTAGCTATAATATTGAGCCTTTGCTTATATATACAAATTAAAATATGTGGAATTTTATAGAATTCCTCCATTAAAAACAAATAAAAGAGTCTTGCATTTTAAAAGTAGCTTTTTAACTAAGCAGAGTTTACTTTAGTCTGCTTATGTGGTATACAGCATATGTTGGGATTTTTTTTTTTTTAACAAGTTACTAGATTTGCATTCACAAGCTAAATCTCTATCTACAGAAACTTATCATATATGAGATTTGAGTCAGTTTCTTTTACTAGTGTTAGTGAAATGAATCATCTCTTAAATCTTCTATAAAAATTTCCTCAGAGTGAATTCAAAGGAGCACTAGTTTTTACCTGAATTCAGGCAGGAAGTGAAAGTGGATATCTAATTCAATTAATGGGGGAAACACTGGGTTACAAACCAATTACAACTTATTTATTTATTATTTATTTTATTTTACTTTAGTTTATTATTATTATTATTATTACTATTATTGAGATGTAGTCTTGCTCTGTCACTCAAGCTGGAGGGCAGTGGTGGCATCTCCACTCATTGCAACCTCCACCTCCTGGGTTCAAGTGATTCTTCTGGCTCAGCCTCCCGAGTAGCTGGGATTACAGGCACATGATACCATGCCTGACTAATTTTTGAATTTTCAGTCGAGATAGGGTTTCACCATGTTGGCCAGGCTGGTCTCTAACTCCTGACATCAAGTGATCTGCCCACCTTGGACTCCCAAAGTGCTGGGATTACAGACATGAGCCACTGTGCTCGGCCTAACTACAATTTAAAATATTATATATAACACAAATAAAAATTTATATAGTAATCTATATTATATAACATATTGTATAATATATATTAGTATATTATACATTTATATAACATAAATAATTTATATTTTATATATATATATGTCTCCAATAAGATAGCAAAGGCACGGAATTTTCTAAATATATTTGGTCATGTGATCTCATTTTCAAAGTGACTATTATGAATCTAGAACGGCACTGTCCAATGGACATTTCTATAGTAAATGGAACGTTCCATACATGTTCTGTCCAAAATCCAAAAGAGTGACTACTAGTCACAAATGGCTATTGAGTATTTGAAACATGACTAGTGTAACTGAGAAACTGAATTTTAATGTTATTAAATTTTAATCAAATTTTAAATAGCTCCTGGTGGGTAGTGGTTACTTTATTGGGCAATTCAGATCCATATTCCCAAAACACATTGTATATATGCCGTTCCATCATTCCGTTTTATCAGTAATTTGGCTAGATGGCAAGTACCCTAACCCTAGGGCACATCAACCAGGAATATGATGATTGCAGAGATTTCCATGGAACATGCCTTGGGAAAGTCTGTGTGACTTGTTCTCAGCAGCATTATTAAGTGGACAAATGGTAAGGCCCAGAGGAAATGTCTCCAGTAATAGAAAAGGATCAAGAATCAGCAATGGATGTTGGGTGAGGCCAAAGGCAACTATGCATTTTAAATTTATTATTTATTTCACCTCTCTGCTAAGCACCCCTAATTTATTGATCCTTAGAGCTTACGAGAAAGGTAGAACAGCCATGAATAAGGTAACACGAATTGTACATTCATGCTACATAGCTTCTTTTCATAGACAAGCCTAGAATTGTGGCATAGAATGAAACAGACATAGAATGAAAATGTATTTTATTCAAATGACACTAAATAATTATTATATTTATGATAACGCATGCAAACATATATGATTATGACATTATGCTAAGTGAAATAAACCAGACACAGAGACACAAATATTGCACGATCTTCTTCATATGTGGAATCTAAGAAAGTCACATTCATAGAATTAGAGAGTAGGATGATGTTAACTAGAGGCTGGGGGCTGCAGGAAGTAGATTGGAAAAGGAGAATTGTTGGTATAAACTGTATAAATGTTCAGTTAGGAGAGATGGGTTCAGGTGATCTGATGCACAGCATGGTGACTCTAATTAAAGATAATTTATATTTCAAAATTGCTAAAGTAGTGAATTTTTAATATTCTCTACACAAATAAATGATAAATAGTTAAGGTAATGGATATGGTAACTAGCCTGATATGACTATTCCAAAATGTAAACATGTGTCGAAACATCGTATTTACCCCATACACACACACACACACACACACACACACACACATTTTTTCAATTTAAAACAAAATGCAAAAAAATAATGATTTATGATTTGTTAGGTTTTATTTTATATCTTCCTCATTTCTAGTTATTTTTGAAACATTTTTAACTATTCTTTTACATGAAATAATTTATCTACTCTAAGTTTTCACCTAAAGTATTAAGTAATAACTTTCACAGTTTTTTTCTGGTTTTATTGATCATCATGTCCTTATTAACCTCATTTTTATCTTTTGATTTTTTATAAAAACTGTGTGTGTTACTTTAGTGTAAACCCCACTTGTATCCATTCTTTAAAAAAAAAAGTATTTTAATGGCATAACATGGGTAGGTTCATTTCCATGTGAGTGGAATAGACTGGTTGCTTTTCTCTGTTAGCCATTTCTGTATCTTTCAATTTAGAGAGATGTACTATTTTGCTCTTAAGTCTTTTCTTGTATCAGTTTGATTCACTCATCCCTCCCATCTGGTCCTCTTATTTCACTTAACCTAGTGCTACTGACTGCTCAAATAAATTTATATCTGTTAACTTTTTTTTAAGAGTAAGCTTATGCCTTTTGGGAACATGTACTTGTTTCATCTCTTTTTCATTTTGAAGAACCTGAATCATTATCTTACTCTTTGTTCTTTTTGTGTTTCTATTAAAGTTTTGCATTTATAAACAAATGGGAACCTCAAAGGATTTCCCCAAATTTCCCTGATCATGTTCAGACTTGTTCACTGAGGTTTTAACTAACCATGGGGTCCACCCATTTTGTGTGTGTATTTGCTGATAAATTTGGTCTCTGGAGTTAATATTAGTTAACACCTTTCATTTCCCACCACTCTATTGAAGAAGTTCTTGTGTTTACTTTGACGTGATTGGTAATTAACATTATGAGCCTATGTTGTAGTGTTTTATTAAAGGTATAGACGTGCGAAAAAAAAATGTCTATTTAGGTCATTCCCTCATTGTTTTATCAGGTTACTTTTTAATTTATTTGCTATTGAGTTGTATGAGTTCTTTATACATTTTGAATAGTAGCCTCTTATCAGTTCTATGGTTTATAAATATTTTCTCCTAGTCCATAAGATGACTTCTCATTTTGTCTATTGTTCTCTTTGTGTACATATGGAATCTATAAAAGGCAAATACACTGAAACATAGAGTAGAACTGTGATTACCAGGAGCAGAGAGGTGGGGGAAATGGGGAAGTGTTTGTCAAAGTGTACAAAACTGCAGTTGAAGAGTATGGATAAATCTAGAAATCAAATGTACAGCGTGATGATTGCAGTTAATCATACTCTATTGTATACTGGAAATTTGCTGAAAGAGTAGATTTTAGAAGCTTTTCCAAACACACAAAAGACAAAAAGGATAATTATGTGAGGACATGGATATGTTAATTTTCTTGACTGTAGCAATCATTTCATGTATCTGTATATCAGAACTTCATGCTGTACATCTCAAATATATACAATTATTTAAAATATATAGGTTTTTAATTATGCTATATGTGATAGGCTGAATAATGCTATTCTCACCCTCTAAAAGATGTCCACGTCCTAATCCCCAAAAACAGAGAATATGTTACTTTGTACAACAAAAAGCACTTTGCACATGTGACCAAATTAAAGATTCTGAGATGTGGATATTGTCATGAATTTATCTGGGTGGGCCTAATATAATTACAGTGGTCCTTGCAAGAAGAAGGCAATGTGACAACAAAAGCAATAATTGGAGTGATGCAGCCACAAGAAGTGCAGCCACCAGGAGTTGGAAGAAGCAAGGATGGGATTGTCACTTAGAGCCTTCAGAAGGAAACAATCTTGCTGACACCTTGACTTTAGTCCAGCAAAGCTGATGTTGCACTCCTACCTTCCAGAACTGTAAGACGATGAATCTGTATTGTATGAAGCCACCAAGTCAAGTGGTAATATTTTTTACAGCAGTATTAGGAATCTAATATACTATCTTTGTTGGTCTACATGATTTGGGGGAAAAAGTGTTTTGGTAGGTTCACAAAAATAGGAGGAAATAAGATAGAAACTACAGCTAGTACATGCATTTCAGAAATTAAAATACTCTTTCACTATTTCTTAAATTATTTTCATCTTTCTATTTACTTTTTCCTGCTTTGGGAATTTTATTATGTACATTTTTGCACTTTTACTTCTATTCCTGATATATCCTATAGTTTTTATTATATATCCTGCATCTTGATATTCTCTTTCTGGATTTTGTGGCAAGTATGGTGAAATATCTCTAGCCAGGCTAACATTCCTACAAATAAAAACTGGGGAAAAAACAGATGATTTACAAAAAGGAAAAAAAAAATGATTTGAAGACATCAAAAAACTGTAAAAGCAAACAGCGCTAAAGGAACCAAAATCCCAGAGAGAAAGGAACTCTTCTGGACAGGGTTCCGTCTTAACATCTTAAGAATAGGCAGGATTCAGAGTAGGTAGTTTTTCGAAATAATTATGCTGGAGTCTTGGAATTTGGAAGAACTCTTGGAAGAAGATAGACTGCTCTCTGAACTGGTCTTCACAGGAACTCAGTGAGTAATTTGGGCTTTTGCTAACATCCCTTCTTAAAGCATAAGCCAAAAAAGTGGACTGGCAAGCAGATATCTTCAAAAGGTCTTCTCCAGTTGATCTCTCACCATCTTTCACCATTTTTGCACTAGGAATCATTCATCCACTTTCTGAAGACATCAAGGTCTAAGTCAGGCTTCATGCCGCAAATGGGATTTTGATTTTGAATTATTTTGTTTTCATTATTATTTTTTTTAGAGATGGGGTCTCACTCTGTCACCTAGGCTGGAGTTCAGTGGCATGATCATAGCTCACTGAAGCCTCAAATTCCTGGCACAAGGGATCCTCCCATCTCAGCCGCCCAAGTAGCTGGTAGTACAGATATGCACTTCAAGCGTGGCTTATTTTATTTTATTATTCTATTATTTTTATTATTTTTTATTTATAGAGATGACATCACACTATGTTGACTGGGCTAGTCTCAAACCCTGGCCTCAAGTTATCCTCCCACTTCAGTAAGCCAAATTGCTGGGATTACAGGCATGAGCAATGACCCCTGGCTAGATTTTTATTTTCTATTGTTGTTGTCATTATTTCCTTTTACCATATGTTTCTTGTTTTGGAAAACACATAGAAATTATAAGAAGTTGTAATATATTTTGGAGAGTGGACGTAAAAAATCCCTTTAAACGTTTGAGCTTACTGAGTGACAGAGAGTTAGAGAGTGAGAGAGAGAGAAAGAGAGAGTGAGTGAGATTGTTGTCTTTTACATTATTCAATTTTGCACTGTTCCCAAGTTAAAAAGCAAAAATTATTCTCTAAATTCTTTTTTATGTTTTCAAGAGACTGTAATCATAAATATTGGTGAAATTGATAAGGAAAAAACTCAGGAATAATAATTTAGACTGCACAAGATAGAAAGGCATGATGGGTGCCTTTGTTTTGTGACTTCTAGATTCGTTCTCTTCCTCTCAGTGAGCAGAACAATTACATTTAGCATAACTGTATAATAGCTTTAATGAGGAAAATAAATAGAAAAATAGGTGTTTTTCCTTCTTTAAGCACACATTTGTTTTACTCAAGTGTAGCATATGGTATGTTAAACATTAGTTTTTTTTTTTTTTTTTTTTTTTTAGCGGCACATTCCCAGCAACATTTCTAACATGTGGTAATGCATTTTAATTCTTACGTGCCAGTTTACAGCTACGTCAGCTTCTGCTGTGTGTAAACAGTATGATCAGCATCAGGTAAGAGTGAAGCTGTTTATTGTTCTCCAGGGAAAAAGAGAGGCTACTGTGAAGTTGCATAAAAAGGAGTATATTACTTTTTTAATATAGAAAGAATATAATTGGTAATTTCTCACTGTAGTGTGTATGAATCTAAAGCATGCATGCCAGCAAAATAAAATGTTTTATGCCAAGAGAAAATTAAATTAGCTAATAATCTAACTTTCCTCATATAAAACAACATGAAAACAACGTGTATAGAAAATGTGTGTATTTATAATGCTAATTTTGTTGCTGTGGATTTGGCCGCTTGCAATACATTTTTTTTCCGAGGACTAACACCTAAAGGCATTTCTGGAGGTCATCACATCCATTTCTCTGACTTAGAGAAGGTCTGGAACAACCCAAACAAACCAATGAATCACACAGCCTGAGTCTCCTCTCACAATGGGGGAGTACTAGCCTTGAAAATAACTGCTACAAAGCCTTCCAAGAATGATTCCATGTAAGATAGAACACCAAAGCACCATCAGCGTCTATTCACAGGTCCTTGGCTGTTGAGCCCCTCCGACCTTATAATGTTCCACATTTTTTGTATTTCATTTTGATATTGTCATACTTAAGCCAATTTGAGGGCTAGTGATGTGAACGAAAACATTTGTAGACAGTCCTATAATCACTGATCATGGAATATAACATCTCCTTAGTGCTGGCAAGAGAAGTGAAATGGGAGAGGGTGCAGCTAACAGAGACGTGATACAAAGGGTGTGCAGGACTTTGAATCTGGTAACCATAGCCTGTCCTGCTTCAACCTCACCCCTGTCTTCCTGCCTCAGCTTTCAGATTTTTTTAATAATAAAAGAATAAGAAAATACAATCTTACATTCTGCTGCAACTAAATCAAATTACATGTGGTTTCACACCAAAAGTTAAACGTTAAAGAGTGACAGATTGTTAATAGTATACAATATTTGGATTTCTTTCCCTTGAAAATGTGCAGCATGAACTTGCTGACCCTTCATTTATCCCCTGATAAGGAGACTTCATCGGCATTGTAAGATTCTGAAATTCAGGCACTCTGGGGTTGACATATCTCCATGGTTTAATGTTTAAGAAATACGAAGTAGAAAGAGAAAGGAGAATTAGAAACTTTCTCTCTCCGATTGCCATAACCTTTGCCCTACGTTGTCAGATAGTGCCTGGGGCAAGCCTAAAGTTAAGATAGCCCACATTTTATATTTGTCCTAGAGATTTTGTCTCTTGCCTTGCAAGAAGCTGTCTTTTTCTCATCTTTCTTTGACTTTATTACAGTAATAACTATTCCTTTTTAGTTTAAAGGTATTTACATAGGTATTTCTAAATTAAGTACATAAATTTTTGGCAAAATAACTGAAACTGGGAAGAAAAAACAATTCAAATACTTTGGAAAATAATGTGTTTTTTTTCCCAATAACAAGTTTAAAGAATATAATTTGACCTTTATAAAGCACATTGTAAGTAAAACTCACATATAAGAGTTGTCAAAATGATGCTCAGAGGAGAAAAGTGGGAGACAATTTTGCATAGGGATCTGTGATGATTAATCATTAGGTAGGTGACTAAAATTGACCCCTGTCTTGAACAGGTCTTTTCCCATGTCTCCTGCCTACAATAATGACTACCTTTAGGATTTCTTTTAGAACTGTAAGTGGAGAGTAGTTATTTCTATGTAGAAAAAATAAACTTATAAATACTAAGCAATTAAAAAGAAATCATGTTTTTCTTCTTCTTTGAATGCTAGAAGACAATTATTTTCAGTAATACAAAAGTTTGTTTCACGTATATCATCTGCAGTACTGAGAGAGAAAGAGAAATTGAGTAAAATCCAAATACTGGTAATTTGGTAATACTTAGCCATCATTTCATAAAACATGGACCTTTTTCTTAAGCCCTTTTTCATCTATTACAGTTTGTAAGCATATATGCATGTGTGTATACATATGTATGTGTAGATATGCGTGTCTGTGTGTATGTGTGCTTATATAAATACATGGTAGGTAACCATCACAGGCTACATAATCCAGAAGACAGAAAGCTAATATAATTTTCATTCCTGTCTATAATTTATATTTTGACGGGCAAAGAAGAATTGTTCACATAAATAACTGTATGATAATATGAAATATATATTAGAAATATTATATATATTTATTATTGATTTTTATGGCTATAGAATAGTTGTACATAGTTATGGGGTACATGTGATATTTTAACACAAGCATACAATATATAATCAAATATGGGTAATTGGAATACCCATCAATTCACATTTATCATTTTTTTTTCGTGTTAGGAACATCCCAAATGTGTCTTCTAGTTATTTTGAAATAAACAGTAAATTATTAAGTGTAGTCACCCTATTGTGATACTGAACACTAGAACTCATTTTTTCTACTAGCGCTATTTTTGTACCATAATCAAATCCATCTTCATCCCCCTTTCCCAATAATTTTCCATCTCTATAACCACTATTTTATTCACTATGTCCATGACATCAATAATTTTTAGCTCCAACATATGAGTGACAACATGCTATATTTATCTTTTTGTGCCAAGCTTACACTAAAAATAATGTCCTCCAGTTTCATCCATGTTGCTGCAAATGACGGGATTTCATTCATTTCCATGTCTGGATAATATTCTGCTGTGTATATATACCACATTTTCCTTATCCACTCATCTGCTTGTTTACCGTTAGATTGATTTCATACCCAGACTACTGTGAAAAATGCTGCAACAACTGTAGGAGTGAAGACATGTCTTTGATACACTGATGTCCTTTCTTTTGGATTTATATCCAGCAATGGAATAGATGGATCAAATAGTATTTATATGTTTGGTTTGGGGGAACTCCATACTGTTTTTCAGATTGGTTGTACTAATTTAGATTCCCAGCAACAGTATAGGAGCAATTGCTTTCTCCACATCCTTGCCAGCATTTGTTATTTCTGTCTTTTTGATGATAGCCATTTTTATAGAGGTGATGTGATATCTCATTGTGTTTTTGATTTGCATTCCCTGATGATTAGTGAGTTGATCATTTTTTCATATACCTGTTGGCCATTCATATGTCTTCTTTTCAGAAATTAACTTGATATTTATGTGTAATAGAAAACATTTTCTAGAGCCAAAAAGAGGTCTAAATTTACTATGGAAAAAATACTATTGTGTTATAGATTGAATTGAGTTCCATTCCCCAAATTCGTATGTAGAAGTTCTAACTCCCTGCTTCTTAGAATGTGAGTTTATTTTGAGTTACGGTCTTTAAAGTGATAATTAAGGTTAAATGAGGTCACTGGTGTGCCTTAATCCATTATTACAGATACTTTTATATGGACAGGAGATTAGGACAGACATTGACAGAAGAAAAACCATGTGAATACACCTGTAAAAGACGGCCCTCAATATAAAATCAAGAAGAGACACCTTCAGAAGAAACTTACCCTGCCTATACCTTTATACTTGGGCTTCCAGCACTCATACTATGAGGAACTACGATATATTTCTGTTGCTTGAGTCACTTGGTGCATGGTGCTTTGTTATGGCAACTATAAGAAATGACAGAAATGCATATTAAATATCAGATAAACAGATAAACATACTGCCATTTGTACATGTAAATGAAGAACATTTTCATTGTTTACATTTAAGAATAAAGGATACATTAAAAATTATCCTAGTAAAAATATCATTAAGAGTACATATATTAGACCACACTCAGAGTTCCCTTTTTGTACTTCTTTTCTTTTCTTGCTTATAAAGTCCAGAAAGCAATAAAAAAAAATTATGTTTGTTTTTCCATTTTTAAGAAAAAGTAACTATTTCCATGTCATTTTCATAGCTGTTAAGCCTCAGCTATTGGGCCAAAGTTGGGGTCTTTTCTAGATCTGGCAAAAATAGTATTTCTTCACATTTCAAAACAAATAATATTTATATAGTGCCTTCCTTGGACAATTCCCTTTAATTATTTTTTTTTTTGATCACATTTTTCCTACTATGGCCCCTTATCTGAGCAAACACACAAACTTGTGTTTAAACCACTCCGCCACTATCTTTTACCCTACTTTATTTTCTCTATATGAAAAAACTACAAAAAAGAACCCCTTCTGACATGTATACTTACATGTTTACATGTGTTTTACATACACATGCATGTACACACTCACATACATTGCAGGAGAGTGGGTCTTGCTTTATTCATGTCATATATTATATGCTAGATATTTATTTAATGACATTTTTATTTAATCTATTAGATTAAAAGGGAAAGAGTCTGTCACTCACCTTTAGTTACTCATCTTTCCATAGGTACAGCAAAGTCAAGAGGTTTTTGGCCTTGCTCTTTGATGAAATGCATAAATACATCCCAGTCTACTCCAAAAATTGGAAAGGCTAAAACTTTTTCTGTAGGATTTTGTCCTGATTCTTAGAGATTCCAGAGTTTGAGAATCTGGTGATCTGAATTTGTATAGGCTCTTCTGAAACCTCATGCCACTTCTTGTTCCTGCATGGAAAATGCTGTCATTGTGTCTTTTATCTTAATTACCAGATGCATTCTTTCCAAATAACAGAAACAAAGAAAAAGCATAAGTAAATAAAATCTGGACCAGAAAAATAACATAAGCATTCTTAGATTTGAATATTGTTTTAAAAGCATAATTTTTCAACTCTTTCTCTTGCTCCCACTCCTGCCATGTGATAAGCCTGTTCTCATTTTACCTTTCATCATGATTAAAAGCTTCCGGAGGCCTTGCCTGAGTCCTAACAGATGCTGGTGTCATGCTTGTATAGCCTGAAGAACCATGAGCCAATAAACTTTTTTTATTTATAAATTCCCAAGTTTCAGGTATTCAATTATTTGTAATGCATGAATGGCCTCACACAGAAAATTTGTACCAAAGAGTGGGGCATTACCATACAGAGACCTGAAAATGTGGAAGCAACTTTTAAACTGGGTAATGGGCAGAGGCTGAAGAGTTTGGAGGGTTCAGGAGAAGACAGGAGGATGAGGGAATATTTGGAGCTTTTTAGAAAATGGTTAAATGGTTGTGACCAAAAAGCTGATAGTGATATGAACAGAGAAGTCCAAGCTGAGGAGCTCACAAATAAAGTTAGAACCTTATTGGGAACTAGAGCAAAAGTTATGTGTATTATACCTTAATAAATAACCTGGCTTCATTGTGTTTATGCCTTGAAATCTGTGGAAGATTGAACTAAAAATAATAATCTAGGGCATCTGGAGGAAAAATGTTTTTAAGCAGCAAAGCATTCAAGACATAACCTGGGTGCTTCTAACCACCTATACTCAGATGCAGGAGCAAAGAAATGACTTAAAGTAAACAATTATCTTTAAAGGGGAAGCAAAGCATAAAAGTTTGGAAAATTTGCAAAATAGCCACGTGGCAGAGAAATAAAAGCCTTTTTCGGGAGAATAATTTAAGAAGGCTATAGAGCAACCACTTGCCAGAGAGATTTGCATAACTGAAAAATAACGAAATGTTAATGGCCAAAACTGTAAGGAAAAGGCCTCAAAGGCATTTCAGAGATCTGTGTGGAATCCCCTCCCATCAAAGGCCTGGAGGCCCAGGAGGAAAAAGTGTTTTCAGGGACTGAATCCTGAAAAGCCACAGGGGCAGAGCCTTCTAAGGCCTTGGGAGTCACTCCTTGTACCAATATGCACTGGGTGTGAGACATAGAGTCAAAGGAGATTATTCTGGATCTTTACAATTTAATGACTGTCTTACTGGGTTTGGGACTTGCATGCAGCGTGTAACCCCTTTCTTTTGGCTGATTTCTCCCTTTTGGAAGAATGTTTACCCTATTCCTGTACCTCTATTGTACCTTAGTAATAAAGAAATTGTTTCAATTTTAAAGGCTCATAGGTGGAAGGAACTCATCTCTAGATGAGACTTTGGATTTGAGACTTTAAACTTTTAACTGATGCTGAAAGGAACTGAAAATTTTGTGGGATGATTGGCAGGGGATAATTGTATTTTGCAATGTGAGAACATGATATTTGAGGGGCTGGGGACAGAATGATATAGTTTAAATATTGTCCCCTCCAAATCTCATGTTGAGTTTTAATCCCCAATGTTAGAGGTAGGCCTGGTGAGAGGTTATTGAGTCACAAGACCAGACCCCTCATGGCTTGGTGTTGTCCTCCTGATAGTGAATAAGCTCTTGTGAAGTCTGATTGTTTAAAATGTGCGACACATCCATCTCCCCACTCTCTATTGGTCCTGCTCTGGTCATGTGACATGTCTTCTCTTGCTTGGTCTTCTACTATGAATAAAAGTTTCCTGAGGCCCCCCAGAGGCTGAGCAGATGCCACTACCATGCTTGTACAGCCTGTAGAACCAAAAACCAAGCAAACCTTTTTTATTTGCAAATTTCAAAAAAAAGTACATTTTCCAAATTAGTATTAAAATGTTAATATAATCTGATTATACAATATTTAACATAATCTCTTGTTAACATACTCTGATTCCCAAACTACAGAGAAGAGTCTTCCAATAAATACATACATATTTGTGCACTTCCCTGCTTAAAATTCCTCAGTGACTCTTTTTGGTCTTTGGAAAGTCCACATTTTAACATTACTTGCAGGAACCTTTCTAGTAAGGACTTATTTAAAAATTCATGCTACATTGTAACTAAAAATTTCACCTTGGGCCTGTGAAATTGCTTTTCCTGTTCTGGAATTCCAAAATGCTTGGAATAGTATTTCAGAGTACCACATTTCATGTGATTATATCACACACTAAAGTAGAGGCTGTGAGAATGAAAAGAGAAGAAGTCTGGGTTTTTCAAAACTGCATACTATTTTTCAGCATGACTTTCAGCAGAATAATAATATATCCACTCATCATTGCCCCAGGCTATACTCTGCATGGCATTTTTTCAGTGAGAGGGTTCAAATATTTCAAAGACACCTAATACTTTTAAAATGGAGGTGACAAATGCATGTAATTGTTCTCCAGACACTTTGTGCACAGCAGTGTAAAATTTGAGGTAATCAAATCAGGAAACATAGCCTTAAAGCAATTTCCTCAGACTTATGGTCACATTGAAAGCAATATATTCCTGAATTCAACAATGTGTGTGTTCATGATCTGAAGTCTCCTGAATAGTTAACTGAATTGCGGTTGTCATATTAGAGATCAACTGTGGGCTTAAAGACCACAGATGGGGGTGGCACTCCATGAATACAGGTCTTATTAAGAGCTAAATCTATAATAAATGAGACCAAATAGGACACATTTTACTTATATCTGTAGTATTTTGTATTTTATGTAAGACTATGACTCTGGCCTCCTATTGTATCTTGCTTTAAAGTGTTTGTATGAATAGAAATTAAAATATGCATTTTATTTTTTAATTTCATTTCTGTTTTTAGTATTAAAGGGCAGTAAACGGAGAAGGTATGTAAGTACCTAACTTTGCAAGTATATGGGTTATTTACTGAGGTTAGTTTTAAAAAGATAGGATGAGACTATTTTTTAACAACTTTTTATCATGGATATCAGTATATTTAAACACTAAGTGTAGCAAATTCCAATAGAAAATTCCCACAGGAAGACTTTATGTTGTTTTCCTGCCAAACTAAAGGTGGCTATGCTCTGAATAATTCTAAATGTGCCAAGATTTAAAAGTGCAAGGTTTTCAGCACTGCACTTGAAAGAGCCTGATGCAGCAGAATTCAGTACAGTTCTTTTTTCACAATGTTCAGATATTGCCCTGAATTAAATGATTCAACCACTATAGGTTTTTGAAAAATCTGTTCACATTTTCATTTTTTGAAGTGCATATTTCTAAATTGTTTTTTTATTTAAAAGGAAAGAAAAAACAAGGCATATTAACGGTAGAAAGGATTGGATATTCTAACAATGTAGAGAGATCTCGCAAAATTTTAGGGGAAAAGTACCTTAGGACCTCATCGCAAGTGGAGAATTATTATCTATGTATCTCTTCTCCTTGGGGGGACTCAGGCTAGATGCTCTGTTTTCTCTGCACTGCTTTATTTTGGTCTCTCTGAAGACGGCATACTGTCTTCACTCCTGCATTCACTGAATTCGTCATAGGTCTCTCTATAGATGGCAGCCTTACCTTTTTGGTCTACCTACTCTTTCAATTTTCATGGTTAACACAATTAAGTTCCTATGTTTCATTTCAAAAATGCCATAGAATCCAATTGGCCTGTTTCGGCTCCAGTTTCCATTCCAGGTTTAATCAGCTCTGGAAAGAATCCAGGGTCATTTGAAACACAAAACAGTTCAATCCAAGCTCTGATAGTGCAAAGGCTAAGCATGAAGGCATATATAGAAAGCACATACTGGGATCTGCAGTATCTGATTCACTAAAATTTAATTTACCTTAATTGATATAGGTAAATTTTATTTAATGAAGCTTTCCTTGAAGGGTTAATTACATAAAACTATTTGTTGTTTATTTTTATTGGTTGTAGACTGTGAGTGAATCTTGATAGGAACTTGATTACTTAGAACAGAGTCTGGGTAGAATATTTTTATTTAGCAAAAAAATTAAAAAGTTTATTGATTACAATTAACCACACTACAGAAAGCAAGGCAGTAGGAATAATCCAGGACTAGACAAACGAGCAAGGATTAGTAAAGATAGAGATCACTTTATTGCTGAGAGGTTAAATCAAGAGAGATGAGGCCAGAATTTCAACTGGAAACGCTATTCTTTCTGTTAACTTCCTGTTAACTAGACCCGGTATTAGATTGAAAACTGTCCTTATAATGTGTACCATTCTATATAAATGTTTATATTAACTACAAGTTTCCTTTACTTATTAAAACTCATTCACGGCTTTTCAAAGATGATCTATATAAGTATATTAGGGTATATTGTAGCTTGTCACAATTTAAAAATAAAATATCTACTAATATCAGAATTAAAACAGCACGCTGTGGTTAAATCTTTATCTCTATTTATCAAGATAACCTCAAATGAGTTATCGCAACATATTAGTTCTCATTGCTCAATTTAAAAACACATAGAATAGGAAATTAATTTGCTTTCATTGAGAAAATTATAATACATTTAATACATAAGCTATTAATATATTGTGTGCCAAACTGAATTTAAAATCACCTCCAACAAAGCCACCACGCTCACTAGTAATAACATCTTAGATTACCTGCGTTTTCAATTATTGTTCCAAATTTCAGTTGCTTCCAATTTCTGAGTTTTCTTTTCAGCTCTTATTTTGAAAAGCATGATGATTGTATTAGTCCATTCTCACGCAGCTGTGAAGAAATACACGCAACTGGGTAATTTATAAAGAAAAGTGGTTTAATTGACTCACAGTTTTGCACGGCTGGAGGAACCTCAGGAAACTTACAATCATGTCAAAAGGCAACTTTACATGGGGTGGCAGGAGAGAGAATGGGTGCTGAGTAAAGGGGAAAGCCTCTTATAAAACCATCGGATTTCATGAGAACAACATGGAGAAAACCATCCTCATGATTCAATTACCTCCACCTGGCCCCACCCTTGACAAGTGGGGATTATTACAAGTCGAGATTTGGGTGGGGACACAGAGCCAAATTATCCAAGATTAAAGTATTTTTCTTTAATACAGAATCATTTTTTAAATATAGATTTAAAATTTACAATATTCCAATTTGTGTTCTTCCTTAGAAAGTTTTAAGTTTCATGAAAACAATTTCAATCTGCTTAAGGAAAATTGAGACATACCATGGTCTCCTTTTAGCAAAAGGAATCTATTCAGACTACCTTTATACAGATTCAATTGCAGTTTAAATCCTTGTAGAGTTATAGGAGTTATCTGAAAATTAATCTGTGCATTCCTCAAGTTATTATATGATATAAAATGTAATATTGCCTTGTATAAATGTCCTAAAGACATGAAAATTCACTATCAATGGACATGCCAACTGAATATGTTTGCCTTTAAACCAGACATTAAGTGTTCATTGGAAATATCTTGGAGGGAAAAAGAGAAAATTATTATAATTCAGTGAAGAAAACAAGATCTGTCTAAAATATGACAATGAGTGCTCATGATTAAGAGAATCAGTTTTAAAATCTGTCAGGTATGAATTTTCCAATATCCATATTTATTCTAAAATATACTTAACACATCACAGATTAGTGACATTAAATTAGCAATTCGAAAGTTTACATTTAAAAGGTTAACAATATGCAATCCTAAAATAGAAATGCATGTTAAAGATGATATAATATAAATCATAAAATTCGTAAGCAAGAGAAATATTATATCCCTTTGAAAATGTCATGTAAAACATACACACACAGTCATACACACATTGACACATTGGGATAAAGCTAAAAGCATGATCTGGACTAAGAACAGGTTCAAAACCAACATTTTAAGAATGGTTATATTCTACATACAATGTAGGATAAAAAGCATGTATTTGAGATGAATATTTCTGTCAAATTTATCTTATTTTCAACTTAGAGAAGATATTCAAGCAATTGTTCTCCATTGAAACAACATTTGGAAGGTTCGCTAACTTTTAATGGAAAATAAGATTTTAAAAAGTCACTTAAATCTATATTTGTTTCTAATTAATTACCCTCCACACAAAATCATTATCTGAGTAGATTCTATTAGTGGGGTTTTGCTGCCTCATCCATCCACTACTTTGCTCTCAATCATGCATTAGTGACACTTTTGGTCAAGGGAAAAAATGTATCAGTTGTTCTGAAAAGAGAGGATAATTTCAAAGAAAAATAGCCTATGACCTTATAATGCAAGATGTAAAGAAAATTAGTTGGGATTTGATCAGTCACAGAGTGCAAAGGTTTTCTTTTTCTATAACAACTTACAGTAATTATTTTCTTTAATAGATATATTAATAGATATATAGGGATATATGAGTGCTTCCTGATAATTCTGCTTTGAAATATTTGTAAGAAGGAAAAATCTCTACACACAAAATAAAAGTGTTATAATAGAAGGTCATGGAGTTTATAACCCATTGTGGCAGTTTCCATAGTGATTTCACAGAGAGAAATACTGTGTGCTACCCAGAATAACCTCTATTACATATAAAGAGACAAAACTTCAGTAAAACAATCATTTTAATGGATCTCAGGCTAATATGGCTCTTTTGCTTTATTTAGGTTTCATGGTCTTTGAATAGCATATTCACAATTACATTCTCATTTAATAAAGCTAAATATATGTATTTTTTATTTTGTGTACATTTTTAATCCTTCCAGATAGTTAGAAATACAAAATTTATACTCACTAGTATGAGTACTTATGCTAGTTATACTGTATTTGGCATTCCTTTTGCATAGAATAGTGCCTGGAGCATAGTAGGTGCTTAATGAATATGTGTGCAAAACTTTACAAGTGTCTCCATTTATTTAACTAAGATTTTGTCCAATTTGTGTGGATTGTGTAGGACTTCAGTTGTAATGCAGGACTAGAGCAAGAAGAGGTGAATTGTGTAATACGATCATGAGTCTGAACTGTTTCACTTGGCCAAATTCCAAACCTGATATATGAAAGTAAGGGTACATATCAACATTTTGTCTACTGCATCAATATTTTATCTTCTATGTGGCATCTGGAAAGAGTTTTGAAGTAGAGGAGATAACAATTGTTGTTGCTTATGATTTCATTGTAATTTTATATAAATTTTATCATTTAAATTGTGCAATTCTGGAAGGTAATTATGACGATCATAATAGGATTTCCAATCCAGATTGCAATTATTTATTTACTCCTGTCAGAACAATGTAAAGAAGGCTAAAATGTATGTTAGCAATTGTCGTTCAACATGTGGGTTTGTATAGCCAATAAATCTAATTCATAAAGGAAATATTTATTAAACACCGATTTGAAAAATGAATGATATAAAGCAGCAGTCTATCAAATATTATGTAGATTGGAGCATGTCACTCAGAAGTCTTAGCTGATAAGACTAAAGAGAGAGAGGGTTTGGTGTGTTTGAAGGACAACACAGTGACGCTGGGCTGATTGGATAAGAAAGAAGAGGGGATTGGGTGTAGTATAGAAGCAAGTAGTGGCATCATCATGACTGGCCTTTTGATTGATGGGAAACCAGTGTCATCCCATTATATTTATGGTGGACTGCCACTGGATAGTCTTAATTGTGGGATTTGTAGACAGGAATGGTTGATGTTGTCAAAACAGAAAATACAGTCAGGAAATTTGTTTAAATAATTCAGAAAGATGGTAATGACTAGAACAGTATTAGACATGTTAAGAAGAGGTGAGATTTAAAGATGCTTTGGATATATTAACAAAGACTTCCAGATGGATTATATATTGGTGATGCAAGAAAGAGAAGAAATAGTGATGACTTCTTGGACCTGGGCCTGATCAATCTCAAACTCTTAAAGGTTTTTCCAGGACTCATTCTTGTCCCACAGTGGTCTAACAGCTCAAGAGTTTTATAGAAGTATTTTTATGACTACATCCTTTAGGATGTTCCATTGTAAAAGTTTGCACTGCATATACACAATGTGCATCTTTAGCCACCTATATTATTATCAGATTTGGCAACAGGAGATGATGTAAGCAGATGGTGAGGAGTAACAAATCAGCATTTAGAATTTAGAAACATGACATTAGAGAAGTTATTCTCAAACTTGCAAGATGTAAAAATACTACCCATAGCATCATCACCAACTGAGGGTGCCATTTAAAAACAAATAAATTAATGTTAATTCTGAAAATATTTATTTCTCTATTTTTCAATCACTGATTTATCTGTAATGCTTACCTAAAGTCAGGTTAGATTGGAGTTCTCCTTGTTGGTTTGTTTATTACTTTTTTTCTTTTCATTTGTCTTTTTGTTTAACACATAACTAGGACACTCTAATGCAATTGGGAATGGCATAGTCCATTTGGTGGCTATGCTACATAATTTTGAATATTTTAATCAATCCTGGAGCCATTATTTAAACAGTGATTTCTAATTGAAGACTGTATTTTTGTAGTAAGATGTTTGTGTGTCACAAGGAAAAGCTGAAGATGAGTTTTATTAATGTTTCAGGCAGTAAAATGTAGTTATAATCCAATAACTGACTGAATTTTCTTTTGTAAAGTTTTTATTCTTTATTATGCTGCTAGCTCTGAAAGTGATTTTTAAATAAGTATAGTATCAACTTATTTATTTATTTATTTGACTCCCTCCCAAAATTCAATAATCGTCAGTCCCACTGAGTAAGCTCTTGGTATTAGTGTAGTATTGGAATATTCACACAGTACTAAAAACTGGGCACTGAAGTGATCAATGTATTCAAGATGGAGATCCACGCTATATAATAGAGTCTATCTTATCAACTGAGTCATCTGATCTCCAAGTTATTTTTAAATGGCTTATTTCTAATATCTCACTATTACAGAAAATTTCACAGTGACAATCTTTACATGCAAGGGTATGCTGTATCTGCCCCATACTAACTTAAAAAAAAAGTATTGTTAAACTGTTCAGAATTTTGGTAACAATTATAGAACACAGTAGTTAAAAATTAAGTTACTACCCTGCCATGCTGCCGGGTTCAGTTTAAAGGATTTTGTTGAGGATTTTTGCAGTGATGTTCAATAAGTATATTGACCTGCAATTTTCTTTTTTTGTTGTATCACTGCCAGATTTTGGTATCACAAAGAAAACATGGTACATATATACCATGGAATTCTATTCAGCCATATAAAAGAATGAGATCATGTCCTTTGCAAGGACCTGGATGGAGCCGGAAGGTATTATTCTCAGCAAACTAACACAGAAACAGAAAACCAAATACTGAATGTTCTCACTTATAAGTGGGAGCTGAATGTTGAGAACACATGCACACATACAGGTGAACAACACACACCAGGGCCTATCAGAGAGTGGAGAACTGGAGGAGAGAGAGAGTCAGGAAAAATTACTAATGGGTACTAGGCTTAACAACTTTGTGATTAAGTAACCTGTACAACAACCCCCACTGACATAAGTTTACATATAAAACAAACCTACACTTGGCACTTGTAACCCTGAACTTAAAAGTAAAAGAAAAAAAAAACTAAGTTACATCAAGTAGCAATTAAAGAATTCATGTTGAAAACACATTCATCTATTCCTAATTATTTTACTATATTTTATTGTTGCCTGTGAACTGTAAGTTTTTACATAATGTTTTGTTACTGCAAATCTCTTCCAACTCCACTCCCAGTGGGATACTGTTACTGTATTGAATTAGGTCCTGTGAGTACACTTATACCCTGAAAATTGGCAAATACTACAATTCAGGCTTGAATAAATGTTTTATTTCATATTTAGGCTTATGACAATAAAGGTTAAAAATTAATAATATTGATTAAAGTAAATCTTTTTTTTGTACAGCTTTTATATCATGACTGGCACAAAATTTAAAGAAATTTTCTTTCAGTGCTAACAGCTAATGTTTGATTCAGCAAAGCAGTTGCTCACATTCTTGACGAATAAAGAAAGCCTTACCATATATCTTGTTTCACTCTTTTTTTGTTTATGTATACAAAAATATTAAACAAAATTTATGTTGGGATCACTTGAGCACTGGTTGCTAAACATTTATCAGCCCGCCAGTGCTTAAAAATATCTCCTTGTACACATGTGAGAGATTTTACAAAGTATAATTCTAGGGGATTGATGATTTCCAGTTTGACTCATAATGCAGTAAGCATTAGTAGTCTTGCCCTATGATTGATTACATATAATTGAAGTCCTAAAAGAAAAAGAAAGACATAGCAAAGTAGAAATATATTAAAGAAATTATGACAGAAATTGTTGAAAATTTGTTTAAATTGTCCTCACATAGATACAAGAAACTCAGTGGATAATAAGCAGAATAAAGGGAAGAAAAACTACCTGTAGGTTCATGAGAGTAAAATTACTAAAAATCAGTGTTAAAAAGTAAATACCAAATGAAGATAGGGAAAACAAAATGATACATATGTAGGTAGGTGATCAGCTATACAAAATAATACCTGCATACTCATCAGAAACAATAGAGTATAGAAAACATTGAAATGATATCTTTAAATTGTTGAAAATAAAAAAGTCAACAATATTTCTGTATTTAATACAAACTTTCTTCAAGAAAAGGCAAACAAGAATATTTTCTGATTAAGAAAAGTTGGCTAGCAGACCTGGTCATACAGAAATGGTAAGTGAAGTTTTCAGACTGACATCAAGTGCATCTTATCTACACTAAAGAATAAAGAGCAATACAAATAGTAAATATATGATGAAATATGTCTGCATTTTCCCTTCTTTTATTTCATTTAAAAGTCAGAAATGATGGATTCAAAATTTTTGAGAAGTATGAACTTTATTATGGATTCTAGAATCTAAACAGTAATGAGTAGTAAGTCAGTAAAATCAGTAGAACGCTTACATATAATGTAAATGTAAATTTGAGTTGCCAATTTTTACATCATAAGCCTTTGTGTGGGTGGTTGATTTGAGTTAAATGTGATTGTTGACCTAAATCATCCATCTGGATGCAGAAATTGAAACTAACTAAGGCAGGGGATAGAGTGGACCATGAGACCAAAACCTAAAGTAAATATATTAATGAACAAAAAGACAATGTTTCAACCAAGAAATCCCATACTGATTGCCAATAAAATGGTGAAAATATTCATATATCCAAATACCTTGAGCCTGAAAGGCATAGGTAATTATACAAGAGGTTAAAATCATAAATATGGGGCATGCCTTCTGGTCCTAATGTACCTGTCATGTGAGATGCATTTAGGGGAATTGTAGTGTCCCCACATAAACAGTTATGTATGCATATACATTTTGAATCTGGAATGAGTAGGTAAATTCAAACTCAGTTTCCTCTTCATGACCATAACAGGACATGAGAGATTGGTTAATGTGTACAAAAATACAGTTGGGGGAATAAAATCTAGTGTTTGGTAGCACAATAGGGCAACTATAGCTAATAATAATTTATAGTATATTCCAAAGTAACTAGAAGTGTAGAACTGGAATGCTAATAAACAAAAAAATGATAAATACTTGAAGTTATGGACTTCCCCATTACCCTGATTTGGTCATTACACATTGTATGCTTGCATCAAAATATCACATGTACATCATAAATACGTATAACTGGTATGTATGCATAAAAATAAAGAAAAAAAGATTTGGTCTGAGGTATTAGTATGCTATTAATAGACTTAAAATGCTTAAGGGACATTCCAGAACACCAATGATAAAGTTAAAGTAGGCTATTAAGAACCAGTTAGACAACTCTTAAAATTCAGAAGGCTTGAAAAGGTAGATTATGCAGAAAATCCCAAAAGTGATATCTTTGTACACAATCTGTCTTTCTGCATAAACCCTCCTCTTCTAAGGTGAAATAGAAGTAGAAAGTGAAGTACTTGGAGTGCTTTCATGTGGACTGTATTGTGTGGTACAGTTAATAATGTCTGATACATGTTTAAGAAGTCTAAAGGCTAGAAGATGTGGCAATAGCCTTGATGTGGCAGGAAAGACATATATTTACTAATGCATGGAAAAACAATTAAATTTATCTCTCATCAAAATGTGTGAATCATGGGAGTAATCTAGGTGTAACACATGAGAAGTATTTTTGCTATAGGTGTACATTCTGAACAAGAGGGTTTTATCACAAGATAATGGCAGTTAAAGAAGAGATCAGTAGAATGTGGACTGAAACAGACAAAACAACAAGAGAGATGGTGTGAGTGGAGAGCTGACAAAGTTGCTGAAACAGAACTGTTTATGTGTCTCAAGAGTCTCACATGATGAAATGCATCTAAGAATTCTCATGAAAACCTCTGATGAGTGGATAACAGAAATAGCAAGTTTTAAGTATCAGACTGGTCCAGGAAGAAGACATCTTATTATTGTACTTTTTAATGAATAAATTTAGCTCCAAGCTCAGAGGTGTCAGTAACTGTAGCTAGTCAGAAGAATGGGAGAAGGGAGAGGGAGAAGTGAGTAAAAAAACAAGAGGAAGCCAACCACGCTTATGTCATGAAAGCATTAATTCCACCTAATATAGATTCTGGTTGGAGACGCAAAAGGGAAATTGGTACTTCTGAATGAAGGGGGAAGTTTGGATGAATATATTGAAGGGGACATTTAATATATTGAAAGGGACATGTAAATTACTGAAATGAAATTGGGTTTGAAGATATGATCATAATTGATCACAGGATTATCTATTAAATACAAGTTACCAGAGAAGCCTTGGGCTTTACCAGAGTTTTCATTTAGTTGTAAGAAAAATGGTTTCCCAGTCACATAAGTATTAAGGAAAGTGTGGAAGAGAAACATAAAGTTGTATTTTTACTATATCCCACGTAGCGCCACTGTTCAAATACAAATTATGTTCTTTAATGCATTTTCTCACAACTTCCAGATACCTAGGGGCAACTATTGAATATGTTGGAGGTCTCCCACGACTAATTACAGTTAAAGATTTAATGCACAGTTATAGATTATACTTTTCATAGGTATGACTTTCTTGAGTTTATACACATATCCAAGTGAAAATTGAAAGTGTTCAAATTTCATATTAAGAGTAGGGTGTGCATTTTCATATGACTTTAGTCATATGTAAAACAGAATGACAATAACAATCTTGTGGGGTTGCTGTGAGGTTAGTGGATAATTTATTCTAATGAATTAACACACCTTGATCATTTAATATACACAGTTGCCAGTGTATTACTATAATTGCTGTCACAATCCACTTATCTAATTCATTAACTTGAATTGCTTAGTTATACATGTGGATAAAATAATTGGAAAAGATCTTCATTACTCAATATTCCAAGTTTTACCATATTACTGAAACTTCATTTGCCCAATTGATCAAAATAGGGAAATTTTAGAATGTCATAATATAGTATATTAAATATTAACTACATTCCATAGCAACATTGTACATTTTTAAAATAATAAATTTACCAAGATTTATTTTATCAATGATATAATGGTATATTTCTAAAATATAAATATAAGGGTGAATGATGTGTTTTAATAATGTATTGAGGTAAAACTCACATAACATAGAACTCACCACTTTTATCTGAACAATTCAATTACACTTAGTTCATTCACAATGTTGCACAGCAGTCACCTCCATACGGTATCAAAAATATTTCTTTCAATATTCTGATATTTTTAAACAAACAGTAGTGTATTTTCAAAGTTATTTTAGAATTAAAACATCACTGAATATAGTACTCAGTATATTCTTGATATTTACAATCATCATGGATTAAGATGTTTTATTAAAAATTGATAAATATTTAATTCTATTGATTATCATGAGCATTTTTCGTTGGTATGTGATAGCATATTCAGTATATTCATGATAATAAATTCATCCTGAATTAAGATATTTTATTAAAACTTAATGAAAAAATTATATAAATTATTTTTGGCATTTTTCATTAGTATGTGATAGCAAAACATTTTTAAATTGGAATAAGAAAACTAATTGTATGCAATTATTTAGTTTAAGAAAGTATATTCTGCCATGAACATAATTAAAGCATCATGTAAAAATAAATTTAGAGGTGAGTCAGATATGTCATATCAACAACATACAAACATTAATATTTACCTCAATTTAAAAATAAAATCCAATCATAAATATATTTGATCAAACATACTACATAGAAAGTTTTGTTGTGAATGGTCATCGCTAAGACTTTTTATTGCTAGTGCATTATGTGGTTAAATTTATAATACATGCCCTCTTTCAGTACTGAGTTCTAGCTAAGGGGAAGTGGATATGGGGGAATGTGTTCTGAGATAGGTTGCTTTTGTAGAATATAGTAGATATATGACAATCTGTTTGCCATTGATTTTAGAAGCCAGAAGAAAGGAGTTAAGAAATTAAAGTGGGACCAATTGGCTGGTGTTGCTAGTTGGTTTCTTTGAGCAGGTGATGTTATCTGGCACTGAGTATGGGAGCATATTATTAGTTTGTTTTGATAGTGTGTTTAGTTTCACTTGTTTTTGTTGTACTTTTTAAAATTAAGTATAATGAGAGGATTACAAAAGGAAGTGAGAAAATAAAATGACAACTCAGGAGTAAAAAACTAGGGATTTTTTTATAGCTAGAATATTATAGACTTGGAAATGAACAAAGGAAACTGATATGATGAGCAAAACTGACTAAATCATAGGTGGTTTGTACCTAAACACACATTCTGTATTTTCTGAATCTTCTAAGATATGAAGTCATAATTGAGAGAATAGATAAAATTAAAATAGGATCTGAATGTATATCTTTCTTTTGCTGTGCACACATGTCTGAAACTAGGGCATCTACTACATGAGAAAAAATGCATTCAAAAATTATCAGGCCCCTGAGCCTGTATTATAAATATTATATAAGCATATATTTTTAGATTACAGTTTACTAAATAGGGGAATACATTCTAAAATTAGGAACGACTATGTGGAAAAAAATGATATAGTTGAAAACTATTCTAGTAATTTTCAATGGTAACTGCTGAATAAAGAACATTTTAAAATCTAATCTATGTTTGCACACCTATATCTTCTAGGAATAATAATGTCCACTGTTATATTATTTAAACACAATTTATGGTAACTTTAATTAATTATAATGAAGCCAAATGTTACCACTGTTCAAGCATTAATATGCAACTGATCATCTATTATGCATTTTCATAATCTGTAAAGTAAGAAAATATACTGTTTGGGAGAATGAATTCTGCATAGAGAGGTCAGCTTCTGATATTGCTGCAAAATTAAGCTTTGCCAACACAACAAAACTTGTTTATTCTATTGCTAAGCTAAGTGACCCAAAATACTAGAAAGATACTCTAAAGAAAAGTTTGATTTCACTAAAGATGTTATAATTTAAAATATGCTTGAAATGTTATTTTTAATTGACGATATTTTAAAAAATCAATACAGGTACATTTATTTTGCAAATATAAATAAAATTTTATCATCAGTATTATTTTTAGAAATTTGCTTTTATTATTTGACAACATGAACCTGATAACTTTCCATGTGGTTAAACATAAAACTTTCTTTCTCATTTTTAATGATTTTATAGTATTCAACTTAATATTTATAGTACTTTACAACTGAATCACAGTTGTTTTCTTATGTGTTCATTTTTGCATTAAAAAACAAAAATTCAGTGGATATTCATAGGTGATAATGATTTATAGGTGCAAATAAATTTGCAAGTGTTTTATTTTTTAAGGTTGACTTCTATAAGTAGAATTTGTAAAAGGGAACAAACTTTGAAATGTTGGTATCTACTTTAAAATAGATAACCACATCTCCCAATATGCAAGAAAGCCTCTTGCCCTCAAAATCTTGTAAAGTAGAACAGTATTGAACATCTAGAGAGCAAAAAGTAGAAAATATTTTTGTGTCTGTTTCAAGTCCCTGAATGCTAGTGAAAGTGGTCATCATTTTATGATTAAAAGTTTTCTGCTTACATTATTTGATTTGATTTGCTATAAGATATTTGCTTTGTTTGTATTACTGCTATGTGGAGAATTTTCACATGATACCGATGCTTAAAAATTATGGGTATATAGGTGTATATATTTATGGGGAGAAGAGATATTTTGATACAGTAGTGTAATAATCACATAAGGGTAAACGGGGTATCCATCACCTCAAGCATTTATCCTTTCTTTGTGTTACAAATATTCTGATTTTTTAAATACTTTTCTCATTGACATAAACAAATTTTTACAGAAAATCTTAGCTCAAACCTGCCTTCCGCAGAGCGCAGAGCGCATTTTCCATTCTATTTAGTTATTGGTTTGCGCATCAAACTATAGGTCCTCAGGGCTATTCTCATTCAGCTTCTTCCTCTTTCCTGAACATGTCCTTATTCTGTTTTTCTTTAATATTTTACATTTAACATAAAACATACCACTCATTTTCTAGTTAGTAACAATGCATTGTATATTTCAAAGTAGCTAGAAGAGAGAACTGGAAAGGTTCTCAACACACAGAAGTGATAAATACACAAGGTGATGGAGATCCCACGTACTCTTGAGTAGACCATTACGTATTCTATCCATGCAACAGAATATCACATATGCGCATCCTATAAATAAGTAAAATACTATATGTATCCATTAAAAAGGTTAAAAATGTACTTATTTATATGTAAAACAAAAAAATACTACCCTCCAAATAGATTATACACACTCAATTACTAACTATAATAACTAATTACTAATGACAACTAATTAACAAGTAATCTTCCACTGATTTTGGTGACTGCTGTTCTAAACTTTATGGCAATTGCGGGCTTATTTTTTATTAGAGTTTTTCTACTGAAGCATCTATCCCTAAATACTATCCTTAATTTTACCTGTGTTTTGAACTTCAGATACATTAATGTGTAAATAGTAAATTATTCTCTGTTCTAGCCCTTTTTTAATTAAAATGAGGCTTGTAAAATTTATCCATATTGTTTGCATAATTGTAGTAAACACATTTTCACTGATATACAGTATTCAATTATATGAATATCACAATTTATTGAAACATTCTGCAACTGATGGACATTTGGGTTGTTTGAGCTAAGATTTTATTTATATTATAATATTGTGTATGGTGTCTTTTATAACCAAATATATCAGTTTTTCTTTATACTTTTGAATATGTATCCTGTTAAAGAGTATCTTCCCCACACTGAAAAATAAAAATAAATATCACATATTTTCTTCTAACCATATAATAGTGTTTTTATATTTAGTCTTTTAACATTTTTATAAACATGTGTTGAGAACCTTTGTTGAATTATGCATCCATTTTTGACAGGTTTTAAAAAAAGTAGCTTCATCATAAATTAAGCTTCTATATCTACTTGTATTTTCTTGTATTTGATTTTTAGTTTCTTGTCACATGTGTATTCTACTATTTCTGGAATATCAACATAAAACTAACTTCCCTACATTCTTCTTTTTCTCAAAAAGAATGTAAGCATAGTAAGAGGTAGTCCTTAGGAGGAAGTATAATTTGTGGACGCTTACATAAAAAGCTAGTTGGAATTACCTTGAATACAACAAAAGTTTGGTAGATATCCTTGTGGGTGAGACATACCCGTGAAACAAACCTGCCCATGTATCCCTTATATCTAAAATAAAAGTTGAACATTACAAAAAGGAAAATTGATATTTGAATGAGTTTTTCATACTTCTGTTGAAAGTATAAAATAATGCACACATTTTTCCAAATGTTATACTACAAGAAAGGTCAAATTACCAATTATATTCAAAGAGGTGCACCTTATAGACAAAATTAAATGTCATTTAGCAACACCTTTTTATCTTTTATTTATTTATTTATTTTTTAAGACGGAGTCTTGCTCTGTCACCCAGGCTGGAGTGCAGGGGCAGGATCTCGGCTCACTTCAAGCTCCACCTCCCGGGTTCACACCATTCTCCTGCCTCAGCCTCCTGAGCAGCTGGGACTACAGGTAACCGCCACCACAACTGGCTAATTTTTTTGTATTTTTAGTGAAGACAGGGTTTCACCGTGTTAGTTAGGATGGTCTCGATCTCCTGACCTCGTGATCTGCCCGCCTCGGCCTCCCAAAGTGCTCGGATTATAGGGATGAGCCACTGCACCTGCCTTTATCTTAATAAAATATTTTTTGAACTAATTAAAATAAATTTAATGTAATATTCACTATATTTAAGTAATTGTTCATTTTTTTCATGAAAAACATCCCCATTGTCCAATGCATCTAGGGGCTTCTACCAGGGAGATTTTTGAGGAGTGTGCTGATTAATTTATTTTTAGGTACTTCTAAAGTTTATTCTCACAGACATGTACAGGTTTAACTCAATGCACATGTACTAGTATTAGGAGGGAGAAGGAGCAAGGGAGTTTGATTTCTTATAAGGAATGGGCTTACATAATTATGGAGGCTGACAAGTCCCAATATCTGCTACCATCAGCAAGCAGTAAACAAAGTCCTGAGAAACTGGAGGGCCACCGGTGCAGGTCCTGGTGTCTGAAGGCCCCAAAACCTACAGTTTTGATGGCCAAAGTCAGGAGAACATGTGTATTCTAGCTCCAGAAGAGACAGAAATCACCTTTCCTCTGCCTTTTTTGTTTTATGTAGACCCTCAATGGATTGGATAGGGTCCACCTACACTGGGGAGAGGAGATCGTTCTTACTCAGCCCACTGAATCAAATTCCACCCTCTTCCAGAAAGACCCTCACAGACATACTCAGAAATAAGGCTTTATCAGCTATCTTAACCCAGTAACATTGACACCTAAAATTAACCATCACAGATAGCAAATAAGCACATGAAAAGATGCTCCAAATTACATGTCATCAGAAAAACACAAGTTAAAATGACAAAGAGATACTACTACACACCTATTAGAATTGCCAAAAATCAGATCACTGACAAAACCCAATGATGGCGAGGATGTGAAACAACAATAACTTTCACTGCAGATGGAAATGCTAAATGGTGCAGCCACTCTGGAGGACAGGCAACATTTTACAAAACTAAACACATGCTTACTATAAAATTCAGCAATTACACTACTTGGTATTGGATACACTATTTGGTATCAAAGGAAGTTAAAATCTTATGTTCACACAAAACCCTGCACATATATAGTTATTGCAGCCTTATTCATAATTGTCAATAATTGAAGCAACCAAGATGTCCTTCAGTGTGTAAATGGATAAATATAATGTGGTACATGCAGACAATGAAATATTAAAAAGAAGTGAGCTATCAAGATATGAAAAGACATGGAGAAAGCATAAATACATATTACTAGGTGAAAGAAGCCAATCAGAAAAGGTTACATATTGTATGATTCAACTACATGATATTCTGAAAAAGTATAACTAAAGAGAGAATACAAAAATCAGTGTTTGCCAGGGTTAAAAGAGAGAGATAAATAGGCAGAGTACAGAAGTTATTTTGAGCAGTGCAACTGCTCTGTATGATACTACAATGGTGGATACACAAACTTATAGGTTTATCTAACCTTGCAGAATATTCAACACCAAAAGTGTACCTTAATATAAACTGTGACCTCTGAGTGATAATGATGTGTGAATGCAGGTTCATCAAATTTAATACATGTACCAGTCTGGAAGATGTTGATAGTTGGGGAGTATATACATGTGAGGAGGTAGTGAGTGTATGCAAAATCTCTTCTGCAAAATTTTGCTAAAACTATACTAAAACATGAAGTTTATTTTAAAAAGTAAATTCTGCTCATAAGTAAAATTTCTCAACCTATTAAAAAGGAGAATATAAAGCAGAATTTACAACTGACTTAAAAAAAATTAAAAGTATGTGGATGCCCTTTATTTTTTTCTCTTGCCTGATTGCCCAGTCCATGACTTCCAATACTGTGTCAAAGAGGAGTGGTGAGACAAAGCTTCCTTGTCTTGTACCAGTTTTCAAGGGAAATACTTCCAGCTTTTGACTATTCAGTATAATGTTGGTTGTGGTTTTGTCATAGATGGCACCTCTTATTTTGAGGTATGTTCATTCAATACCTAATTAATTGAGAATTTTTAACATGAAGGGTGTTGAATTCTACTGATAGCCTTTTCTGCATCTGTTGAGATAACCATGTGGATTTTGTCTTTAGTTCTGTTTATGTGATTAATCACATTTATTGATTTATATATGTTGAACCAACCTTGCATCCCAGGGATAAGTCCTACGTGATCATGATGGATAAGCTTTTAGAAGTATTGCTGGATTTGAATTGCCCATATTTTGTTCAGGATTTTTGCGTTTATGTTCATCACGTATATTGGCATGAAATTTCTGTATTTTTTTTGTGTCTCTGCCAGGTTGTGATATCAGGATGATGCTGGTCTCATGGAATGAGTTACGGAGGAGTCACTCCTCAATATTTTTGGAATAGTTTCAGTAGGAATGGTAAAAGCTATTCTTTGTACATCTGGTAGAATTTGGCTGTGAATCTGTTTGGTCTTGGGCTTTTTTGGCTGGTAGGCTATTTATTACGGATTCAGATTCTGAGCTCATTCTTGGTCTATTTAGGGATTCAATTTCTTCCTGGTTCAGTCATGGAAGGATGCATGTGTCCAGTAATGTATCAATTTCTTCTAGATTTTGTAGTCTGTGTACTGAGGTTTTCATAATATTCTCTGGTGGCTGTTCGTATTTCTGTGGCATCAGTGATAATATCCCCTTTGTTGTTTCGAATTGTGTTTATTTGGATCTTCTCTTTTCTTCTTTATTCATCTAGCTAGTGGTCTATTTTATTACTTTTGTTCAGAAAATCAACTCCTGGATTCATTGCTCGTTTGAATGATGTGTGTGTGTGTGTGTGTGTGTGTGTGTGTGTGTGTGTATCTCAATCTCCTCCAGTTCATGTTTGATTTTGGTTATTTTTTGTCTTAGGCTAGCTTTGGTGTTGGTTTGCTCTTGGTCCTCTAGTTATTATACTTGTGATATAAAGTTGTTAAATTGAGACCTTTCTAACTTTTTGATGTGGGTATTTAGTGTTGCAAATTTCCCTCTTAACACTGCCTTAGCAGTGTCCCAGAGATTTTGGTAAACTGTATCGGTGTTCTTATTAGCTTCAGAGGGCTCCTTGATTTCTGTCTTAATTTCATTACTTACCCAAAAGTCATTCAGGTGTAGGTTATTCAATTTCCATGTAATTGTATGAGCTATTTTGAGCTATTTTCTTAGTTTCAATTTTTATTTTAATTGCACTGTGATCTGAGACAGGAAGAAAGTTAAACTAACCCTATTGCCGATGACATGATTCTGTATCTAGAAAACCTTATAGTCTCTGCCCAAAAGATCTTTAAGCTGATGAACAACTTCAGCAAAGTCTCAGGATGCAAAATCAATGTCCACAAATCCATAGCATTCCTATGTGCCAGCAACAGTCAAGCCAAGAGCCAAATCAGAATCACAATTCCATTCACAGTTGCCACAAAAGTAATAAAATATGGAGAAATACAGCCAACCAGGGAGGTGATAGATCTGTACAAGGAGAACTACAAAGCACTCCTCAAATAAATCAGCAATAACACAAATAAATGGAAAAACATTCCATGCTCATGGATAGGATGAATTAACATCATTAAATGGTCATGATGCTCAAAGCACTTTATAGATTCAATGCTATTCCTATCAAACTACCAATGATATTCTTCACAAAACTAGAAAAAAACTATTTTATAATTCATATGGAACCACAAAAGAGCCCCAAAAGCTAAGGTAATCCTAAGTAAAAAGAACAAAGCTGGAGGCATCACGTTACCTGAATTCAAAGTATACCACAGGATACAGTAACCAAAACAGTCTGGTACTGGTACAGAAAACAGACATAAAAACTAATAAAACAGAATAGAGCCCAGAAATAAGGCCAACCTCCTACAACCATCTGATCTTTGACAAAGCTGACAAAGCAAGCAATGGGGAAAAGACTCCCTATTCAATAAATGGTGCTGGGATAACTCGCTAACCATATGCAGAACGTTGAAACTGTACCCCTTCCACACACTATATACAAAAATCAACTCGAGGTGGATTAAAGACTTAAATGTAAAACAAAACCTATGAAAGCCCTGGAAGCAAACCTAGGCAATGCCATCCTAGTCATAGAAACAAGTAAAGATTTTATGAAAAAGACTCTCAATGCAATTGCAACAAAATCAAAAAGTGACAAATGGAAAGAACTACTGCACAGTAAAAGAAATCAACTGAATAAACAAACAATCTACAGAATGGGAGAAAAGTTTTGCAAAATATTCATCTGACAAAAGTCTAATATCCAGCATCTATAAGGAGCTTAACAAATTTACAAGAAAAAAAAAAAAACCATTAAAAAGTCGGTAAAGGACATGAACAAACACTTTTCAAAAGAAGACAAGCATGTAACCAAAAAGCATATGACAAAAAGCTCTACATCAGTGATCATTAGAGAAATGCAAATCAAAACCACAATGAGATACTATCTCACACCAATCAGAATGGCTATTATTAAAAAGTCAAACGTGCTGGCAAGGATGTGGAGAAAAAGGAAAGCTTATACACTGTTGGAGGGAGCACAAATCAACCATTGTGGAAAGTAGTGTGGCAATTCCTGAAAGACCTAAAGACAGAAATACCATTGCTAGGGAGCCCGCAATCCCACTTCTGGTTAAATATCCAAAGGACTATAAAACATTCTTTCTTAAAGACATATGCACACATATGTTCATTGTAGCGCTATTTACAATAGCAAAGACATGGAATCAACCTGAAGACAGATCAACAGTAGACTGGATAAAGAAGATGTGGTACATATACACTTTGGAATACTATCCAGCCATAAAAATGAATGAGACCATGTCCTTTGCAGGAACATGGGTGTAGCTGGAGGCCATTGCCTTTAGCAAACTAACACAGAAAGAGAAAACTAAATACCACATATCCTCACTTATACATGAGAGTTAAATGATGAGAACATATGAACACAGAGAGGGGAACAACAGACACTGGGGTCTACCAGAGGGTGGAGGGTGGAAGGAGGGAGAGGATCAGAAAAAATAATTAATGGTTACAGGGTTTAATATCTGGATGATGAAATAATCTGTACAACAAACCCCCATGACATGGTTTTAACTTTATAACAAACCAGCACGTGAACCTCTGAACTTAAAAGATAATTTTTTAAAAAATATAATATGAATGTTTTGTGTGTTTCACTAAAACTATTTATCCGTCTATCTTTCTGCCTTTCCTTTTCTTTACTCTTTCACATATATTTAACCTTTTGATGTTTAGAATTTCCAAAGTGACCTGAAGCCATAATAAATGTAATAAACCGTGCAAACCTCATATTTACTTAAGGTAATAACATAAACCTGCATTTTCATTATTGACCATCAATTATTATTGTGAAAAAAATATAACTTGCTCTATAATGCATATCATGTGTTACTAATTATATGTATATAAATGTATATATATGTTTCCATTTATATAAATATATGAATGTACATATGTATACATACAAGTATTACATATATGTTGCTTTCTAAAATAAACACTACATTTAGTATTCTTTCTTGCAGGTAAGTGTGGCTATGTAACTAACTTTTGCTTAACGTATACCAAACAGTACAGAATTTAGGTTTAAAAGTAAGATTCTGCAATGGCAAACTTTAAAATACACACCATTTATTTAATGGATAGACAATTAGTGGTAAGGACAGTGATTTTGTAGGAGAAAAGTCCTGTGAATTATTTGAAATGATTGCTTTCAATAACTTGATAATTGAGCTCAAGCTTCTGAAAGGCATCTCTATGAGGAAAGCTTGATAAAACTCAGGATATTCATGAATGTTGCCTGATCTCTTACTCTAAACAAAGTTTTTAAAGGAAGAAACAAACTCAGAAGACATCTAGACATGTTGTCAGCACACATGACAGGGAATGCAGCTCTTCTCAAAAGAACTGCCACTGCCTCAATTACACTGTCTAAATTGACTGACAGCCTGGACATTTTGTGTCCTTTCTGAATTAGCCAACTGCTTCCATAGTCTTCAGTGATAAGAGGTTACACTGAAGAGGCAGCCATAATGGAAATAAAACTGTTGAACTAAGACTGCTTCAGTACCCTCACCATAAAAGCTTGTTTGAATATGGACAGGCTCAGAGGCAAACAACAGAGGAAGGTGGGGCCCTCTTAACTAAACCTAGTGGCTGCCAATGGTTATATCCTCAATGACGTTTTATTAATTAAGCAAATAATTATAATTGTAACTAGTCTATCTCTATACCTTCACAAATCTGAAATAATATTGGCAATATTCCCCAGAAAATAAGAAGATAAAGTTACAGTCTGTAATTATTTTCTTCAATGCAAAAAAATCACAAAATCTGAGCAGTAAAATTACACCTGTTGTTATGACAGGCTTTTGACAGTAATTTTTATTTTTATGAAAGTAAGTGAAAATATTAAATGCAAAGGTTGATATGATAAATAAAACAGGAAAATAATAAAAAACAACTTAAGGTGTTAGTGGACCTAATAATTCTGATAAACAGAGAAAAGTGGTTACATAAGTATATTAGTATGCCCTGATTCTCACTGCCATATCATGGTACACTAGCACTTTATAAAAACAGATTCATTATCATAATAGAAAGTATCACAACTAATGCATTAAAATTGAACAAATACAGGCAATACTTAATTATTTTATACTCCATGTTTGAAAACTTCAAACTCCATTTTAGAAAAGATTTCCTATTATTTGTGAAATATATACTTCATATTTATATTAAACTACATATTTGCTAGTAGAGAACCTAGCTTTTGTAACTAGTGAGGCATGAATAAAATTTGTTTGTAATGCATACTTTTAAGAGTAAGGAAATGTTCAATATGGTACAAAGTACCATGCTATCGTTTTAAGCAACAAGTATCCACAGTGGCAATGGCTTTACATTTTTCTCATGGTCATTTTGCCATCTTCACATCGTTGAATGATAAACTATTCATTTTGGAAAAGAAAATAAGAAAAGATAATTTAATAACAGGTATTTTATTCTCAGAGAAATACTCTTGCTAAACGTTTTCTTTTCTGACCAACATATGAAGGTACACAATAATTCACTCATTATTCAATAAAAGTTTTTTTCTCACTACGGTGAGGCCAGAATAATTGTGGAGAGCCAACAATTAAGAGAACCAGAAGTGTTGGCTGGCTGTAATCATGGACTGAAAAGACAAGAAGGTGAAACTTTCTCTGTCCATTATTTGTAGGCCAAAATAACTGGGTTCAATACTGTTTGATATGGCCAGGAAGTTCAGTACAATAAAGATATAGCATGAAAAGCCATGTGTGGTCTTCTTAAAAGGCATGAATTCAGGAAGAGGAATTCTACAGAATTTGTGCCTCTAGGATGATGTAAGGTAAGAAAAAATGTGACTTATTGAGGAAAACCTGGAATAAACGACCTATGTGAAAAATTCCCATCAGTAGAGGCTGCAAAAGGGTATCAGTCAAGGGTTTTTTATGCCTTGGTAAACAGTGTTGATATTATTTAGAGAGTATCTGCAAAGCCGTGCCATGAGATGAATGAACATATAAGAGTGAGAAATAATTAGGAGGTATAGACAAATACCAATTCAATCAAACTGTAACTGAGAATTTCTGGTATCTGTACACTTTAACAGTCTACTTTTATGAAATCACAGTGAAGGTTTCAAATGTAAATATTAATGCAAATGAAAAAAACACAAACATAGAAAAGGAAATAGTGTATCAAAGAAATATGTTTGGAATCATTCTTACGTATTTCCAAATTGTCTAAGAAATTCAATGCTATATAAAAGATATGTGCATCTGAGTTGATTGAATTATGAGGAAATATTTTAGTAACATACATGAAATGTTTGTAGAGGACAGTGTTCAAAACGATAGAACATTTAAAAGCACAAACTATTTAAAATGCTATGATTTTAGATAAAATGTACATATTCATGTAATCACAGATATATATTTATTTGCTTCAAACATTGATATATTATTTTAAAAAATGGCTCATATGTAACAAGTCATTGATACAGTATTTAAAATAGAAAAAATCTTATGATAGGTTGATAGATTATTTAGAGCATAAAACTTTCTACTAAAATATCACATATCTTTGGAAATGATAAGCTAACATTTGGAAGGCATATTATGAAATGTGCTATGAATAATACAATTTTTAAAGACACTATTAAATATAGCTAACAAATTGACTTATTTCTTGAGTGAAAGTTGAGAAGATTTGGATATACTGAGCAGGTATTATTTTGTAATTGTTGATGTTTAAGAAATTAATATTAATTTAGAAAATATTTTAAGATAAGAATAAATTCAATTTGTATTATTTATGATTTGAATATATTAATTAGGCATTTTCATACTACTGTAAACTCAACATACATATGATAGTCAAATTGAGGTGTTATCAGCTATTATATCTAAGGCATATATGTAAGTTATATGTAATAACAATAACTTTTTTCATCTTTTTATAAAGGGAACCAAACAAAATTTAATTAAGGCATAAAAATAATAGTAAAGCAGAGATAGCTGTTTGTGCAAGATTTACTATTTTGTGTGTTATTGTTTTGAAAAAATATAAAAAACAAATGAGCATAAAAGATACATATGTAATCCACTGTAGAGAATTAATAAACATTTTCATCATATTTGTCTCAATTCTCTGTAAAAAGGAATCAAATCTTACAATGCCCTTCACCTCACTTACTTGAGGTAATTTTACGCTGCAGTTGTTTGACACAAGGGGCATGTATATGAGATCTAAATCGATATATGGTATCTTGAGTGGTTTTATTCTAATAGAGTATATTTATACTTCTTTTCCTTTATGATTTCTTCATTTTATGTTTTGTAAGAAAACTTCTTTGACTCTGAGTTGGAAAATATATTTTAGTATATTTTTATATTCTAAATTTGATTGCCTTTACTTGTATATTTTCCTATAGAGAAATGATATATTTTGGCTGTGACCCCACCCAAATTTCACCTTGAATTGTAATAATCCTGATGTGTCAAGGGTGGGGAAAGATGGAGATAATTGGTTCATGGGGGTGGTTTTCCTGGTACTGCCTTCTTGGTAGTGAATAAATCTCACAAGATCTAATGGTTTTGTAAGTGGAAGTTCCCTTGAACAAGCTCCGTTGTCTGCTGCCATGTAAGACGTGTCTTTGCTCTTCCACCATGATTGTGAGGCCTCCAGACATGTGGAACTGTGAGTGCATTAAACTGCTTCTCTTTATAAAGTACCCAGTCTCTGTATGTCTTTATGAGCAGCATGAGAATGGACTAATACAAGACATTTAACTCATTAAGGTTCTAATATTTGAATATGGTGTACTGTAGTGATTTTTTTGTGTGTCTCATATGAGAAGCTTAGATTCTGCAAACTATTTATTGATGATTTATTTCATCTTCTCCCAACTGATTTTGTTTGTCTCCACTATTACATCTCAAGATTCCATACATGTGTGAATAAATGCTGACTGTTCTGTTTGATTGAGCAATGTATTAATACAGCATCCCTGTCCAGTACCATCTATTTTTAATAACTCTACATATATTTCATCTTAATATTTGTTTTGGAAAATCTCCATCCTTTTGTATCTCTTCTAGAATAGTATTAGCCTTGTTTTCTTTTATTGGTAAATAGTATTCCATCTTATGGTTATAACAAATTTAGCTTATTCATTTACTAACTGATGGATGCTTAGGTTGTTTCTGCTTTTTAAAATACTATAAATAAAGCTACAATGAGTATTGATATACATATCTTAGTGTGGGCACAAATTTTTATTTCTCTTGGATCAATACCTGGAAGTAGAATTTCTGGGTTGTAATTAACTTCATTTTATAACATTTAATGTTAGCTGCCTTTACCTGGAGTTGACAGGAGTGGTTTAAAGCCTGCACTCACTGTGCCATTTCATCTAGAAAAGAGGTAGTGTGATTTATGAATTTAGAAATAAGACTTAAGCTACCTTAAAATTCAGGAGTTTCCTAAGTTATAAAACGCCTCAAGAAACTTGAGCAAGTTCTGTTTTCTTTCACGGTAGGCCTACGGGTTTTTTATTAATATTGTTTCATTTTAAATCCCCCAATATGGGTACCTAAAGAGCTTTATGAGCAAGAATATTTCTTTATTACCATACCCCTTCTCTCCTGCATATTAACCATTATTTACTGAATACTGAATGTGCCTGGTATGTGCCGTATACTAGGCTTTTGATCTATATCTGTGGTATGCATATGTAACCTGTATATCATATACAAACAAATACCTTGTGATACGGCTTGGATCTGTGTGCCTGCCCAAATTGCATGTTGAGTTGCAATCCCCAGTGTTGGAGGTGGGGCCTGTTTGGAGGTGATTGGATCATGGTGGGGAATTTCCCCCTTTGGTGGTGTTCTCATGATGGAGTTCACTCGAGATCTGATGGTTTAAAAGTGTGTGGCACATGCCTCTTTTCTCTCTTCTTCCTCTTGCTCTGGCCATGCCAGACGTGCAGCTTCCCCTTCACTTTCCGGCGTGACTATAAGTTTCCCAAGTCCACCCCAGAAGCCGAGTCCATGCCAGAATTATGCTCCCTGTACAGCCTGTGGAATTGTGAGCCAGTTAAACCTCCTTTCTTTATAAATTACCTAGCCTCAGGTATTTCTTTATAACAATGCAAAAACAGATTAATATACCTTGTAATATTCAAAAAAGAAAGAAGTTATTCCAATGATCTATTTAAAGCAACTAGGATTCCAAGGTATGTAACATACCTGAGGTCACCAAACTAGACATTGGCAGAACTAGGACTCCACTTTAGATCTCTCTTATACCAGAGTATGGTACACATTCTTAATTTCTACATTATCCTATCTAAAATGCTTTATACTATCTCCAGAGATGAGCATGATATCATGTGTTGTAGACTGAATAGATCCCTGTCCTAATACCCATAATCTGTGAATATGTGACCTTATGTGACAAAAGATATTTTGCACATGTGTTTAAGTTCAGGATCTTGAATTGGGGAGATTATCTTGATTTGTATGGATGGGCCCAATGTAATCACAAGGGTCACAAGGGAGGTGGATGATGACAGTCAAATAAATATTATGTAGTACTAATGCAGATGCCAGAAAGGAAAGAAGACTGTACATTGAAGACATTGAAGATGGAGAAAGGGGCCACTAACCAAAGAATGCAGGTGGCTTCTTGAAGCTGGAAAATGGCAGGATTCTCCCTTGGAAACTCCAAAATAAATATAGGCCTAAAGATATCTTGATTTTGGTTCAGTAAACTTGATTTTGCTCTATGATCTTGAGAACTGTAAGATGACTATTCTCTGTTTTAATGACTAAGTTTGTCACAATTTATTACAGCAGCAATGAGAAACTAATACATGCCAGGATTCCCTTTTTTAAATTGCAAAAGTTTCATCTCTCTTACACTAGCATCTCAATTCCTCTACACTCTGATATCAGTTGTATTATAGTCTTCCTTAAAAGCTTTTTAGTGATGCTTTATATTCTAAGCAAGATTAAATATTCACTATTCCTTGAAATGTTTGCTATTCCTGATTCTTACTGGACTCTCTGCTTGCATTCATTCTTCATCTCTAGCACTTTCTCATCTCTCTTATAAAATCATTCATCAAGATCTCAGTTTAATTTCTAATTCACCATGATGGTTTTATATAATTGTATTGATTTTTACCTCTCCTTCCGTCTGCTCCATTAATATGTGTCATTACCCATTTTGCTTATATATGGTCTTCTAGTAGAGTCTTGTATGAAATTATTGCTCTCTTCCCTCAACTACTTTTTATAAGATGAGCACAAGTCTTGTTCATATTTCAGCTCATCTTAAGGGAGTTAGCAATGCCTCTAAATAAAGCATGAGTATTCCAAAGAACAGAGGCCATGCAAATTGTTTTGAGTACGGTGATGGGGGGTGGGGGGGGCACTTTTGTAAATAAATACTTGTTTATATAAAATCCAAGCAAGGAGTGGGAAAAAAAAGGAGTCAGGACATGAAGAACTAACTACTAAACATTAAAATATTAGAAGCAAAAGCATTTTATTTCAACAAATAGTCTGTCATCTTATTTCCCACTGTCACCAATCCCCCTAAAGTGTTGACCTTGCTCACATATTACCAATTAATTCTGCTTTAAACCTAACTTTAAAATACCTTTCAATTCAAGTGCACCTAGGTGTTGGATCCTTTGGTTCAAATTATCAAAAGATAATGAATCTAATTTGTCACTGATTTGAGAGTCTGTAGTAAGGTGCACCTTGATTTAATTAGCTTTACATACGGGTGGAGATGGGGTTAGGGCACAACATAATGCTGACTTTTCTATGGCTGTGACTAGCAAAATTTAATTAAAAATGGAAGGTGTGACTACATGGTATTTGACAAATACTACCTCAAATCACAAAAGATAAATGAAATTAAGATAGTCATTTCCCTCATAAATAGTCATTCATAGTTTAATAATTTGAATAGTTTGTTCACTGGATTTCAAATTAAGATATTAAGTAGATGAAATGCCTATTTGTGTTTTCTTGCCTTTTTAGCCACTGTAAAAAAAATTTACATAAAAAGTTAGTATGTTTTAACCAGAATTTATTTATGTAATCAGGTGTAATCTGTGTAATATAAGTTTATGATAAAAGTAATTGAACTTTTATTTGCCTTTTAGGATTATTGGTTTAATGATTTTATCAGTTCATATTTTCTTAATTTATATTGCTGTGATCCCTATAAACAATTAGATAAGCAGAAATAAACATGTTATTCATAGAAATCCTTATACTAGTAACTAAAATGCAACAAAAATCTGTGAAAGTTTTTACATGCATTTATTCCATTCAGCTGCCTTCATTTATTAGCTATATATTGGATCATTGGGAAGCCTTTTAGGCTTAAAAAGATATGTATAATACTAGTAATAACTTCTAAGAATACGTTGATATAATTTTATTACAAAGCAATAGATTAAGGAATCAATTTGAAGTACAGAAATTTTAAAAAATAAATAAATATTTAAGGAGATTTTTCAAAGCATTCACAAGAAAACTTTTAGTTCAAATTTCAATGTATATAATGTTGACATTCATTTACTCTAATTTCAAAAAATTCAGTAAAACAACACAGAAGAATTATTTCATAAATATCAAAGGGAATTATAACTTTTATTTTAATTTTAAAGTTCTGGAATTTAAAGACCCAAGAATGAAAATCCTGTTTTTATTGTTGGTGGTGGTGGGTTTTTTTTTTTTTTTTTTGGCTATAATTATCCTATAATAAATAATTATTTATTATAATATAAATATCCTTCACATTTATATTCCTAAGCATTTCTTTATGTTTAAATATTAGTGTTCACTGCGGTACTATTTGTCTGTGAATTGTTCCTAGCTGAATTTACCTAAACCACAATATCAATTAATACATTCTATAAATCTAAAATCTGTATCTTCAGCCAAGGTTCTCTGTTAAGATCTTAAGTCAGACCTAACTTCCCATGGTACATAAACACACAGATACTACACAACTAACTCTGAAACTAAGATAGTAAAACTGAACACATAATATTTACCCTTTCTTCTGCTTATGCCAGTACCATATGTATCCTGCTAGATACCCTCTTTAACTCTCTCTGAAGTGGATTATTTGATGCATCACTACATCTAGCTTTAAGATAGAGTTTATTTCCCTATGACCTGAAATGCTAATAGCAATACCCCCTCAGCCATCAGCTCTCCTTGGAAAGTCACATCTCAGAAGGAAGGCATTTCACCAAATGCCACTTCTTCTTCCCGGGAGGCCCACACTCAGTGTTTAATGTGGGAGTATGCATGCTACCCTCCTTACTGAAAATGGAGCTATTTTAAAGGGATTTCTCAGCTTCCAAGCTAACTGCAGGGTCAGCATAGATATTTTTTGGAATTGCATCTTGTCCAATTTCTGCCTCTGCCCAAATCCATTCCAAATTTATCCTGTAAAAAGATGAGAAAGATGTAAATTTGGAGTTGGACTACTTACTACCTTGATGGCAATAATAACGTCATTATAAGTGATAGAGAAAATGTTGATAGTACCTGACACAAGGTAGTATTGCCATTATAAATTTTTTTTAGCAATGGTAAGATAAGCTGGAATTCCAGTGGAAATTTGCTAGTAGGTCCAATGTATCAGGCACTGGAGAAATATAAAGGGAAACATTAATTATAAGGACACCAGGATTAAGAGGTTATTGCTGAGTTTAATGATGTATTTGCAAAAACAATATGAAAAGGCTGAGAATAATTTAGCAGCTACTAATAGCTACATGTGAAATCCAGAATCCTGCCTCCTTAGCAGGATTTTAAAAGGCACTCATCTGCTGAAGCTGGAGGGAAGAGAAATCTGGGTTATATGCTCCTGACCTACTAATAAAAAGAGCAGATCTCCAGGAAGGTTAAAGTCTCTACCAAGGTAAATCTGCTATGGCTAGGTCAGAGCATTTTTTTGAGAAAAATATAGGGTCTTCATATATAGAATAAAGAAAGAAAACTCTGACCTAGTGTCTTCTAACACCTTCTCTCCTATCCACTAAGTCAATTACTAGAGTTATAAAGTGTCAACAAAACCTCTTTATATAACTCCTCAGCCTGATAAAAAAAACAAATTAACTACATTTCAAATTACCTACAGAATCTAACCAATATGTACTGGCAGAAACAAGAGAGTATTCATAGAATTGCATCAAGTGGACCAAATATAATGGTCAATAAGGAACTATTTATTGATTTGAAAGCAGACTCATGGAATTCAGGGTGGAACACCCTGCTGAGTACTCTGGAAGATGATACAAACACATTGCTAAGATGACTCCCAGAAGTATGGAAAAATGATAGTTCACACTCAGTGTTGGAGAAATGTTGAAATTGTCATGACGCATGGTGAAGTAAGGGATAAAAGGCTTGGGAAAGTAAGCATGCTGAAGTGGATGCATTATGTAAGACTAGAAGATTCAACAGATCACTGTGTTCCACAGAAAGGCGCAAAGGCAAGAAAGAATGTTCTTGTGAAAGGATTACCAATATTACAAATAACCTCAAAAATGTGCCTTTTGTGACTGGGCTAAAGGAGGAAGATGCAATAACAGAACTAGACTAATTGATAGCAATAGGGAAAATAGGACCTCTAAATAATAGAGTTCAGATAAGTGGCAGTTCAATAGCAAGAGAGCAGGCAGATGCAATTATCATAATTAGAGGTGAAACAGTAGCAATTGGGAGCAGGAAGAACCTAACTGAACATTGGAGATAATAATCTGCCTCAGCATTCCTAGGAATAAAATATATAGATGAGAGAGGGGAGGTCTTTCTCTCATCAAGTTTATTTCTTATTGGGAGAGCCCAGACAAGAAATAAGCTGATAGGAAAACACAAAAAATAACATTATTTCTGTGACTGAAATCATGAAATAAAAACGTAGTAAATAACTGGTACCATGAGAGGCTACTTTAGCTACTGTGGTTGGAGGAAACATATCTGAGAAGACCTGACTTGTGTGAGTCAGTTTTGCAAAGAACCAGAGGAGACATGTTCTGAAAAATTAAGCAGAATATTAGGTGATGGGGAAACCAGGTCACTTTGACAAAATTAAGTGTGAATAGATTTTTAAGAAGTGAGAGAGTGTTATTTAAAGGAAGAAAATTTCAGGCCACATGAACAACAGATGTAGATACACCGAGGTAAATGTATGGGGAGATCTGAGATGTTTATAGAATAGTGTGGGGAGGGCAGAGGCTCACTGTGATTACAGCAGAGTTAGGGGCAGAAGGGAGTAGCTGAGATCAGGGAAGCAGTTGGTACCATACCATTTTTTAAGTTATTTTTTTTTCATTATTATACTTTAAGTTCTGGGGTACATGTGCAGAACGTGCAGTTTTATTACATAGGTGTACATGTGCCACGGTGGTTTGCTGCACCCATCAACCCGTCACCTACATTAGGTATTTCTCCTAATGCTATCCTTCCCCTAGCCACCCTCACCCCATGACAGGCCCCTGTGTGTGATGTTCCCCTCCCTGTGTCCATGTGTTCTCATTGTTCAGCTCCCACTTATGAGTTAGATCATACAGTGTTTGGTTTTCTGTTCTCATGTTAGTTTGCTGAGAATGGTACCATATCATTTTATGCTAAGTTGAGATAATGATATAGTGGCACTATCTAACTTTGATTTTAAGAGCTTTAGTTTAGCTCCTGGGTGGAAAATAGTGTTTGTATGTACAAATATAAAAACAAACAATTAAGTTAGTACACTAGTCCAATAATTCAAGGGGGCAATTATGGTGGCCTCGCCCAGGGTCATGTCAGAGTATTTGTTGAGAAGCAGATGGATGCTGGGTGTATTTGGGAACTGAGCAAACATTAGCTCCTGGAATGGATTTGGAATTGCCAGAGAAGGAAGAGATTTAAGGACAAATACAAAGTTTTTGGTTTGAGCTACTTGGGGAAGGAGGCTGCCATTAATTGAGACAGGATGGATTTTTGGAGAAGAAGATTTGAGACAAAGCATAGATGCTGAGCTGAACACTCAGAAGTTTAAGATGTCTGTTGATTACAGAAGTAGTGATATAATATAAGCTCTGTTATAGATGAGTATTGAGTTGAGTTTGTTGTTGATTTGAGAAATTTTGGAGCCATTCATTTATCAATGGAACTTAAAGCAATGCTTTAATATTCCATAAGCAGTGCTTTTATATAGTAGCTTGATATATTACTGTTTTATTTTATTACTACATAATGATTTCACATATTTCTGAGGTACTTATGATATTTTGATACATGAACACAGTATGTACTCATTAAAAATATAACTGAGATATCTATAACCTCAAATATTTACCATTTCTTTGTTTTGGGAACATTCTAAATCTGTCTTCTAGGTATTTTGAAATATATAATAATCTATTGTTAAGTATAGTCAGGCTTTCCTTTTTTTCTTTTTTCGAGTCTTACTCTGTCCTCAGGCTGTAGTGCAGTAGTGCAATCTTGACTCACTGCAACCTCTGCCTCCCGAGTACAAGCAATTCTTGTACCTCAGTCTCCAAGTAGCTGGGACTACAGGCACGTGCCACCATGCCCAGCTAATTGTTGTATTTTTAGTAGAGACAGGGTTTCATCATATTAGCCAGGCTGGTCTCGAACTCCTGACCTCAGTGAGTCACCCACCTTGGCTTTCCAAAGTGCTGGGATTATATGCATGAGCCACTGTGAATGGCCAGCCTGTTTAATTGAACACTAAAACTTATTCTTATATAACTGTATTTTGGTCCACATTACCTCACCTCTCTTCATTTCCTCTTCCCTTCCACATTTCCCAGACTCTGATAACTACCATTCTCCTCTTTATCTCCATGAGATCCACTTTTCTGGCCCCAACATGTGAGTACATGTAATATCTGTCATTCCATACTTGGACTATTTCACTTAATATAATGTCCTCCAGTTTCATCTATGTTGCTGCATATGGTAAGATTTCATTTTTTCTATGGCTAAATAGAATTCCATTATGTATATATACCACATTTTCTTTATGTATACACTCATTGATGGACACAGGTTGATTCTATATCTTGGCTATTGTGAATAGTGCTACAGAAACTTGGGAGTATATATATATTGAAGATATGTGTGTGTGTGTAAATATATATATATATATCTCAACAAACTCAACTCAATACTTATCTATAACAGAGCTTATATTATATATATACACATATCTTCAATGTGTATATATATTATACACATATCTTCAATGTATATATATATTACACACATATCTTCAATGTGTATATATATACACATATCTTCAAAGTGTATATATACACACGTCTTCAATATATATACATACACACACACATATCTTCAATATACTGATATCCTTTCTTTTGAGTAGATAGCCTACAATGGGATCACTGAATCACAAAATACTTAGGAATAAATGTGACCAAAGAAGTGAGATATTTCCATATTAAAAGCTATAAAACAATGATGAAAGAGATAGAAGAGAACGCACTAAAAATGGTAAGAGATGTCATGCTCTTTGATTGGAAGAATTACTATTGTTAAAATATGCATACTGCCCAAGGGGATCTACAGATTCAATGCAATCCCTGTCAAGATACCAATGAAATTCTTACAGAAATAGAAAAATACAAAATGTATAGAACATCACAAAAAACTCCAAATAACCAAACAATCCTGAGCAAAAAGAAAAAAAAAAAAAACTGGAGGCATCACATTACCAGAATTCAAAATAAACCACAAAAATATAGTAATCAAGTAAGTATAGTACTAGCATATAAACAGGTACTTAGACCAATGAAACAGAATAAAGAACCCTGATATAAATCTACACATTTACAGCCAATTCATTTTCAACAAAGGCACCAAAAACATACATTGGGAAAAAGATAGTTTATTTAATAAATGGTGCTAGGAAAGCTAAATATTCCATAAGCAGAAGAATGAAACTAGATCATTATCTCTCACTATACACAGAAATCAACCAAAAATGGATTAAAGACTTACATATAAGTTGGAAACTTTGAAATTATAAGACTACTAGACAAAAACAAGGGGAAAATGCTCCAGGAAATTGGTATGGGTAATGATATTTTTGGGTAAGACCTCAAAAACACAGGCAACAAAAGTAAAAATAGACAAATAGAATCATATAAAAGTACAACATTTCTTCATGGCAAAGGAAACAATCAACAGAGTGAAGAGTCTGTCTGTTGAATGGTAGAAAATATTTGCAAACTATCCTTCTGACAAAAGGTTAACAACCAGAATATATAAGGGACTCTAATGACTGAATAGCAAAAACAAACTGAACAACCTGATTAAAAATGGGCAAAATATCTGAATATTTATTTCTCAAATGAAGACATAAAAATGGCTCACCAATATAGACAATGAAGCTCAACCTCACTAATCATTAAGGAAATGCAAATCAAAACCACAATGAAGTATCTCACCAGAGTTAAACTGTGTATCATCAAAAAGACAAAAGAACAGATGAAAGTGAAGATGCAAAGAAGAGTATTTACACACTGCCAGTGGGAATGTAAGTTACTACCGCCATTGTGGGAAATTGTATGCAGATTCCCCAAAAATCTACAAATAGAGAAACAATAGCCTTCTTGCAAAACAATATTAAAATTTTACTATGAGGCTTATAATTGAAATGGACAATACTTAGATGTAGAGAAATTATTATAATTAAACTAAGTTGTAAGTACTCCTCTCCAGGATAAAAGTTGATAATTCTCTTCATCATTAATTTTTCATTGAAATCTAGGAATAAAATATATGAACTTTCAAAATCATTTTGTCAGTGTTTCTGTGTAGTTAACCTATCTATGCATGCCTTCTGGTCTGTGTTCATGTGAATTTTTCAATACTTACAGTTATACTTCACAGAATATATTGTGCTTTCTTCTTTCTAAACTTGTGATGGAGAGTTTTATTTTTTTTAAAAAACAGAACTACTGCTTCCACAGAATTTCAAATTTTGCAAATTGTTCACAACAGATTTATTTATGTTTAAAAAATGTATAAGTAATGTAATCCTCAAATTTTCGTTGATTGATTTACTTCATATTAGTTTTGTTCTTTTATCTTCCTTTTATTTCAGTATAATGCAGGCTGTATTGTGGTGAAAGGTGAAAATTATAGCAACAAACTGTCCAAATTCAAATCAAGATTCTACCACTTGCTAGTTGAACTTTAGGAAAATAAGTAATGTTCTCCTGGCCTCTGGTACCCTGCCTCTAAAGTTAAAATAATCATAGAACCTAACTTATGGAGTTTGTAATTCTTAAATGAATTACACCTGTAAGCTAAGGAGCACTGGGACTAAAACACATTCAGAATTTAATAAATGTTAACAATTATTTGCAATTACAAAGGAGATTATTTCATTATACTGGTCAAGATATTTCATATGATTGGCCTAGAGGCATCAATACCAAATGCCTGTGGTACCTAATGAATATAGAAACTAATTATTTTTTCTAGCAAACCTTACTCATTAGAGTTAATTATACCTAAACAATTTATACCATATCTCCTCTTATCTACAATTCTAGCCATCTAATTAAGAAGCTCACAAATAAAAAAAATCCTGACAAGTCATGTTAGCTGTCAGAGTGCTTTAAAATTTGTCATATGTGGCACATTAAGTCAGAATGTATATGGGAAAATAAATCAAGAAAACACAATTAATATACAGAGTTTTTATATTATTTTTATTGTTACACTAAGGTTCTACTGGTCAACGTAACGGTCACTAGGACATATGAAACTGATGACCTTTTTCATTATTTAAAATTGAGACATTTGGAAGATATTGCATAGAACACTATCATTAATAGTATATTTTCAGTTGCTTCATTTAATTAGGATTTATTAGTTGTAAGTCAACATGCTAGGAAGATATATGAAAATATGTATTGAACATTATAATTTATCATCATAAACGTGTTTACCTTTATTGTTGGTGTGATCACTAGGAGACCATAAGAAAAATAAAGTACCTAGTAGATTTCAGGTCTTTAAGTTTCTGTGGTTACTAAAAGTCTCACTCAAAATATATAATATTAATAACTTATTAGTATGCCTGCTATTGTGGGAGAATTTTTCTTTCAGGATTGATATGCCTAAATTTCTCTGAAAATCCAAATGTTACAAAGAAAAAAATGATATTTTCCTTTTTGATTGGAAATAATTTATGGTTTACCTCTGAGAACAGAGAAAAAGTTGATTTCAAGAATTATACCTTTCTTCTAGTAGAATTTGGGTCACTCTGAGAACAGAGAAAAAGTTGATTTCAAGAATTATACCTTTCTTCTAGTAGAATTTGGGTCAAAGAATGCTTAATAATAAACACCTATTTTTATTAAAATTATGTAGATCAATTATTCAGTAGAAAGTAGGAAACTTTAGTCAAGTATTTTTGATGTGTAATGACATCTACATTTTACACTAAAGTAAGAAGACTGAATCTATTATATCTATTAGTTGTTTACATTGGCCTAACAATTATGAATGATCTTTCAATAATGGCAAAATTAAAGTTGACATATATTAATAACAGTAAATATCCATGTTAAAAATAAAAAACAGTACCAAATTCAAACACAAGCATATATTTGAAATAAAATGTGTAAAACCCAGGGAGATTGCAGTAATTGAAATAAAATCAATTTCTAGCTTAAAAATGTAAATAGTGAAATAAAATTATGCTAATCTAATGTATTTGCTTTATTGTGTTTTTCAGTTCATTATGCTCCATGCGTCAATATGAGATGGTTATTTTTCCTTTGATAATACTCGTTAAGTTATTTGATTTAAATTGGCTTCTTTCTTTTAAGTGCTGCCAAACACTTGGAAACACAGATCTGGTTTCCAAATGAGCCTTCACTGCCTGCAATATTTTATTTTTATTTAGTTTTGTTTACATCATGTAAAAGGGATTACAAATTATTTTACTTACTTGCATTATGAGACTATAGTACATAAATCTTTCAAGTTGTCTCTCAGTTTTTTTCCAGAATTCTATGTGCAATAAGAACACATTAAAAGTCTAGGATACTACTGAAAATAGTAAGTACTTCTGGTTTTTCCAGTGGCTCATGTTCTTGCTGGCCAAAGTCTTTGACCAAAATTAACTCTGGTTTTGTTTTTTTGTTTTGTTTTTGTTTTTGTTTTTGGCTTATTACACTTTTCTTTCCTTCTTCATACGAACCATTCTCTAGCTTCTCATTATTAGATCATTGTTTCTATTCTCTTCATAGTGATATCTGCTTTCACTGAAGGGCTCATGATTATGCAAAATAAATAAATAAATAAATAGGCAGAGTATAAAGTGATGCATATGCTAAGGCCTAAGAGTATACAATATGTTCATTTTCATTAAGGTTTAATTCTCTCTAGGTTTATTTTTAAATTTCTAATATCTGGTACAATTACACTCAGGTTATCTTGTGTTAGTGATAGCCAGTACTGTTCAAAGTGACAAAAGCTACACCTTATAGAAATAATAGCAAAATGATAGCAAAATGTACAAAATAATAGCAAAGAGTAAAATACTGCAAGTTATTGAAAATATTAACTAGGAGTAAAATAAATTATGCTAAAAGGATATCAAAACAATTATTCTAGAAAATTGTTTTACCTAAATAAATATTTTTGATAATTTTTTCCCTTTTAGGTAAACCAAAAGGGCAGTTATGTCCCTGCTCCCCGTTTTCTTCCTTTTATCTTCTTTGCTTCCTTTTTTCTGTCTTTCCCTTCCTTTCTTTCATTACATATCCCTTTCTTGCTTGCTATTTGTTTCTTAAAACAAATACGTAGGGTATTAAGGGATAATATTTATCATGAATGAAAATATCTTATTGAATGACTGAAACAGGCATGGTGTGAGAAAAACAAATGCCTACAAGATGTGTATCAACTGGCGTTGGCCCTTTGTTCCTTCATGTCAGACATTTAGATGGGAGTGGTAGGTACAGAATGTCCTACATTCTAAACACAGCCAAACAACACAAATGGGCTATGCTCACTCCAGTTAACCAGATCTGCCAACTACAAAAGAAATTCAGAAATCCAGTTTCTGTAGTGGTAGAATGTGTTTATAAAATTTCTAATTTGTGAAGGCTAGAGAGATTTCAGTTTTGCAGACCTAAAATTTATAGGCCAAAGGATTTGTGTATGCAGTCACGGATGTCCAGATTATAGCTAAGGCTATGGTTCACAGTAAGGGAAACCAGATTCCTGTGCCTGAATTCTAACTTCCCAACCTATTAGGTGCATTCTTTGAGGCTTGTTACTTAATTTTTGTGTGTTTCAGTTTTTATGTCCACATAAACATCAGCAACCTTATGAAGATCAAAGAGGTAATTTACAAAAATGAAAAGTGAACAGTGCTTTCCACATATATGTGATCAAAATTGTGGACATTTTTAGAACATAGGTATATAAAAAACTACCATGCCATATGCTCATGTAAAATGTCACAATTTGATAAGGAAAGCAGATTTGTAAAAAAGAAAGTAAAATACGATTACAGTTCCAAAGCAAAATAACGAATAAATCACAGAAATACAAAATAAATTATACTAGAATCCAGAAGAGGAAGAAAAAAAAAAGCAGACAGAACTATCTTAAATTACAGTACTTTAAACTTCAAAAAATAGTTTTGCTCCTCACTATTATACTGAGATTACAGAAGACAATCATCTTTAAAAATAAGGTAAATATTATTTGATCTATACCAATTTAGTGATTCACTTTGTAACTTACAGAAGAAAATGTCCTAACAACCAAAATTTACCTTATCGAATATACCTTGAACTATATATGCCACAACATAAATGCGATGCATCCTTTAATCTTTCTCATAAGTGTGTAATATTGATGTACTGACATCTTACAAACAAGATAGTGTATATATACTAAATAAGTATAGTGTATATTTTAAACACAGGTGTATACTCTTAAAAACATTAAAATGCATGCGATAAATTTGTTAAACCATAACATCAATATGTTATACTTCTAAAGTCGTGTATAAAATTTTAAAAAATAACAATAGTCCAAATAATATTTCCTTCTCTTTTAGAAAGAAAAGACTAAACCACTCTGCAGTAAACAATTAGCATAAAAAACCTCACTGCTTCATGTTCTCCAAAAATTTGAAAGAAACTGCTACCTGAACATTTCACCCAAATATTTTTTGTTACCCCAATGTCACCCTCTTTCCCCACCCAAGTTTCCCCAACACCCAATCCAAGTCATAGCCCTTGTCGTGAAAAAAACCCTTTGAACTTCCATTTCTGAAAAAAATAGTAATGATTTTTCTTAGTAGCAGATTTATTTGCTCAGAAAAATAAGATTGAGCAGAGCTTGTTTCTTTAATAAATATTTTTGGAATCTTTATGAAGGCTGTTGAGTATTTACCTATTAATATCATTCTCCAGATGCATAAAAACAGTACATTTCTCAAGCATATCCAATTAGAGTTATCATTATTCCATGTATCTACTAAAACAACTTTTATAGCTCTCAATTACTTGAAATACAAAATCTAAACTTCTAGATTTTGCTTTCAAATATTAATCAACCTTAACACACAAAATCAATATGTAATGTGTTACATAGAATCTCCCTCCCCTTCTATAATTAATTTAACTCTGGCATTGTATTTTTTCATGCTATGGAAAATTCTGTTCTAACTGAACAAACAAAACATCCTCTTTTTCTTGTTTTCCCAAAGAAATGCAATTCTCAAATTCTCTATAGAATATGAAGTTAAAATTGGACCAATTACACTAAAAACAAGTATGCATTTGACAAATTTCTTTTGAAGCTCCTCTTTCTCTAGCAAACCTGGTCCCCCTCAGTGCTGGGTGCTTCTTGCTTGTGAGGCATAAATACCCCGGTGACCCTCTAACACTGCAAGTCCCAGTATTTTCTGTATTTTTTGCACAACAATTATGTGTCACTGTAGATGATGCCACCAAATTGACAAAGGTAGATCATGCAATAAAGACAAATGTTTTGCTTTGTTTTGAGAACGTGGGGAAACTGTATGCAGTATCCATGAAACTGAACGTACATGTTGCCCATGTCCCAGAAATCTCATGCTCAAGAAAAACTGTATACAGATCTGCAAAGAGATATGAACAAAAATGTTTATTTTAATGCAGCATATCTCAGCCAATAATTGGAAAACACTAGATGTTTATAATTAGAGAAGCATTAAAAGTGTCGTGTAAACAAAACTCACTTTTTATAGTTAAAAGTAATTATATATGTATAGATCACAAAAAAATAGAAAATAGAACAAACACTATAACACAATACCATTATGCAAATCTTAAAAAGGCATGTTCATAGTAACAATACCACATATTTCAAAATTTAACATAAATATTAAAAGATAGATAAAAACTGTGTCTGTAAAGAATGAGACTAGGGATGCACTTAGAAGGCAAAATTAAAAATTGAAAACAAAAATGACAACTTGGACAGACTAATTATGCTAATATGTCATGAAATTTAGCATATATTAATTCAACTTTCAGGAACAGATTCCCAAAAGAAAGATGAAAATATAATAAGGTGAGAAATTCTATGACACAACTTTAGTTTTATTGTTCTTGGTTTCGCTTTTTTTCTCTCTCCTGCAATGAGATGATAGTATTTGGGGTTAAATGGTTAAACGTAATTAATGACATCAAAGAAAGGAAGAAACAAATCATAGTCTTTATTTCATCTTATCTATAGAATATTTTCTTTCTGTTAACATTTTATTTTATTTTTAATTGACACATAGTAATTGTACTTATTTATGGAGTACATAGTGATGTTTCTATATATATAATGTATAATGATCAGGTCAGTGTAATTAGCATATCATTATCTCAATTCATCATTATCTCATATCATTATCTCTATTTATCATATTTGTGTTGGGAACATTCAACAGCCTTCTAGCTATTCGAAACTTCACTATCGTTAACTATAGTCATCCTACAATAGTATAGAACACTAAACTTATTCATCCTACCTTGCTATATAATTTTGTTTCCTTTAACAAATTTCCCCCAATCTCTCCATTTGCCTTAACCTTTCCCAGCTCTACTATCCTGTGTTCTACTTCTAACTTTTATGAAATAAACTTCTTTAGCTTCCACAGGTGAATGAAAACATGTTGTGTTCAACTTTCTGTTCCTGGCTTATTTCATGTAACATAATAGCCTCCAGTTTTGTCCACGTTGCTGCTAATTATAGTATTTTAACTTTTATAGCTGATTAGTATTATATTGTGTATACAACCACATTTTATTTATCCATTCATCTGTTGTTGGACAACTAGGTCAATATCATGTATTAGCTATTGTGAATAGTGCTGCAATAAACATAGATGCCTTTCAGTAACACTGTTTTCCTGTCTTTTGTGTCTATGGGGGGTAGTTTTAAAATAATATCTTTTTTTTCAATATTTCTTTTCAAATCAGAGGGTACATGTGCAGGTTAATTGCAAAGGTGTATTACAAGCTGCTGAGCTCTGGAATACTAACGAAGCTGTCATCCAAATAATGTGCATTGATAAATGCCCAGTACTGAGACTGCCGATTCAAAGGGTAGTTCTATTTGTAGTTTTATTAATGAAACTTCATACTGTTCTCCATAGTGACTGTACTAGTTTACACTCCAACCAACAATGCAAAAAATAAATAAATAAATAAAATTTGTGTGAAACCAAAAAAAGACTAAGCAAAAAGAACAAAACTGGCAGCATCTCACACCTGACCTCAAAATATACCACAAACCTATAGTAACCAAAACAGCATCATACCAGCAAAAACAAACAAACAAAAAAAAAAACAATAATAATAAGTAAAAAAAACAAAACAAAACAAAACAAAAAACACTCGACACACACACCAATGGAACAGAAGAGAGAATCCAGAAATAAATCCACGCATTTACAGTCAGCTGATATTCGGCAAAAGTACCAAGCAATACAATGGGGAAAAGACAGTCTCTTTAATAAATGTTGCTAGGAAAACTGAATATCCATAAGTAGAATAATTAAATTAGATTACTCTCTCCCCATAAACAAAAATCAACTCAAAATGGAATCAATACCTTGATGTAAGACCTGAAACTATCAAAGCACTAGAAGAAAACATTAGAGAAATGCTCAGGTAATTGGTCTGGGCAAAGATATTTTTGGTAAGACCTCAAAAGCACAGGTAGTAAAAGCAAAAACAGACAAATTGGATTACGTCCAATTAAAGAGTTTATGTGCAGCAAAGGAAACAATCATCAGAGTAGAAAGACAACTTACAGCATGGGAGAGAATAATTGCAAACTATCCATTTGACAGGGAATTGATAACCAGACTATATAAGGGACTCAAACAACTCAACAGCAGACCAATCACCACCAACAAAAAAAATCTGCAAATTATCTCAACAGACACTTTTCAAAATAAGATATACAAGTGGTCAACAAGCATATGAAAAACATGTTCAACATCATTAATCATCAGGGAATTGCAAATCAATATAACAATAGGGTATCATCTCAAGCCAGCTAATGCTATTATCAAGAAGACAAAAAATAACAAATGCTGGTAAGGATGCAGTGAAAAAGGAACTCTTATAGAGGGTTTCCTTTTAATACATTGTCCAAAATGCTGATTTGAAAAACTTACATAAATATGATTGGACCAGCTAATCATTTCTGTTAGTCAAACATGTTTCTAATAAATAATGTTTTTCATTTTCACCTCTATTTTCCACTTCATTGACTGCAATATTTAATTCTAGTGTATAATAGAATAAGAATGACAACTGACAATGGAGTCAGCAAGGATTCCATGGCATATGATGAGATTTTAACAAAGAAAACACTTATTTTATGTGACGTGAACAAAAATTCTGATTGAGCTGAATTGAGCTGAATTTATAACAGGGACAACAAAGCTTTAATTGTTCCTCTAATGCATACTGTAACCCTTAAGATGGTTCTGGCTGTCATGTGGGTAAAGAAAAAGGAAAACGAAGATACAGAAGAGCAAATAGGAGAATATTAGGGTAGTCTAATTGAAGATTCCCATCACATTTTGAATTTAGAACCAAAAGTACTTGACTTTCTTTAGTAAAATAGTGTTTATATTGTAGGGTGGTTTTGTTTTGTTTTGTCTTGTTTTTATGTTCAAGTGAGGTAGTAATTATATCTAGATTTGTGCTCAGTAACTGGAAATATTAGGTTGAATTCCAGATGTTTCCATTTCCTAAAAACACCAAAATGATTTGTATTTTTAAATATATAGCTTTTTATCAATGAGCGTAACTGTTTACTTTTTTAAGAGTTTTATTTTCTGTCCATAGAACACTAAGATCTACTTAAATAGAAAACTAGGAAAAAAAAAAGCACTTTTCTTTGCATCAATCGAAGCAACTAGTAAATTATAATTCATGAATTTAAATCAGTCCTTGAATATATAAATTTTGGTAGTCAATTAATATTTTAGGGTTTGGGGAATGAGATATGATGTCATACTTTATTCTAATACTAATTTTATGACATATACAAGTTGATATTAGATACGATTTTCTGAAGCTCCTTGAGACATGCTCTGGTGTGACTGATTCCACGTACAGAATAAACACATTGATAAGCACATTTCTAGTCAGAGGCAATGTGTCCTAAGTAAACTAAAATGCATGTTGTTTCAAAGAGTAAATAAGAGAATTAGAATCATTTTTGATTAAGAAAAGTGTTGGAATTAATTGAATTTTACCCAATTTGTTAATTTTTTGGCTCACTGACCAGGACTGATCTTGTCTTTTGAGAGCATTAATAGAAAAACAGTGTAATTAGTACATAATAAAAATATTTGACCTATGAAGTAATATTATACCTTATTTTTTCTTTATCTCGCAAAATAATAATTGCAGTATCTATGCAAATGAAATCTTTACTGCCTTCTTATGCATTAGTAAGAACACTTAACAGCCTACACATGTTTATGACACTTTCTAAAAGTTAAATAATTTGAATTGAAGAATAACAAGATTGCAGAGGACAATTTCTTCCAGCATAAAATAGGAATGAAGTTGCTAATTCCACTTTCTATTGGTCTGTGCATATGAATATATCTTACTGAGTTTCAACATGCAAAAATTTCTAAAAGTTGGGATATAAAATGCAATATTGATTATTAGTTTTGTTTTGTCTGTTTTTAATGAAACAGGGTCTCACTCTGTTGCCCAGGCTGGAGTGTGGTGGTGTGATCACGACTCACTGCAGTCTCAACATCTCAGGCTCAAGTGATCATCCACCTCAGCCCCCAGAGAGTGGCTAGGACTACAGGTGCTTGCCACCAGACCCCATTAACATTTTATTTTTTGCAGAGATGGGGTTTTGCCATGCTGCCCAAGCTAGTCTTGAACTTCGACGCTGAAAAGATCTGCCTGCCTCGACCTCCCAAAATTATTAGTTCTTGAGTAGTACCTTGGGCATTATTATAATGCATTTGGACAAAATTAATATAGATATATGTATATTTTAATAAAATGTGGCATTATTAAATTGAAATATAACTTTAATATTCTTCTTTTCTTCTTTCCCAAGTGTTGACATCAAACAGAGAGAGGAGAAAAAAGGAATAAGCAATTGCTACCAGTTTATTTTTTTACAGGGAGGACTCCTTATATGTAGTTCAAATTTTATGTTCAATTATTGGCTCCATTATATAAAATAAATCACATGTTTATTTTCTCACTCTCACTATGACCTTAATATCATTGTCTTTAACTTCAATACAGATCTTTAAAGTCTAACTGATAGCAGTCCACCAATTAGGAATATCTAATAATTCAGACAACTGTCAAGGTTAACATGGCTTTACTATTTAATGTGAGAAGAAAAGTTTATAACATAATAATATACTTTAGGAGTATCTGTGAATGTTTAGTTTATAAGAACAATTATTTTAAGCAGTTGAATTGGCTTTCGATAATACATATATGCATTGTTCATGTCAGTTTGAAATGATCTTTATGTATTCATCAACTTAGGACCCATGCTTGGTAAAAATCTGTCAATAGTTTGAAGGGATTTCTTTTTTTAAAGACTGGGTCTCACTCTATGGCCCAGGTTGGAGGGCAGTGGAGAGATCACTGCTCACTGCAGCCTCTGCCTCCTTGATTCAAGTGATTCTCCCACCTCAGCCTCCTAAAGTGCTGGAATTACAGGTGTGAGGCCTGGCCGATAGTTTGAAGTTTTTGAATGTGCAGAACATCTTATAAATAACATTGTTAAGTACAAATTTATTTACTTGCATTAAACCCTTCCAAGATACACTAACATTCAAAGAAAAGTTTGTTTTTTAATCAAAAAGATACTTTTACTAAGATAAATGATGAATATAAAGGATAAAAAAAGTTCTACTTAAACCACTAATCTATTGAAAGAATTTGAGATACACACTTCCTAACAATCCATGTTATTTATATATTGGATGGATTTTATTTATAAATTAATAATAACTCTGGACTATAGTAGGTTCTCAATAAATACATAAATCACCTTCAGCTCTAAACATTTTTCTAAGTAGTTCTAATATTAGAAGTCTCTATATTACTTTGCTGTACTTTTATATGTGCTCTTGATTGTTTTGATTTTAGTTATCTACTATTTCAATTAATCACCAGCAAAGGTAGTAGAACAGTATTTCCAAAATGAGTCTGATTTTTTTTTCTCAAATCCAGGGTGGTTCTTCTACACATAGAACTCACTATTTAGCATATAATAACAACTATAAAAGCTATTCCTCAAATGAACTGTTTTAAAATATTGAAAATTTTTTGAAAATAATTTCCAAGTAATTATTTATGCAAAGTGTATATATTATTTAAATATTAAAGAATACATTAGCGCTAAATCAACCTATAGATTTATATCAACTACTTTTCGGGATATAAACAAAACAGATTCTGTTATGTTCCCACAATTAAAAGGAAAATATTTCCACCCATAAAGAAGTTTCCAACACTAAAGTGCCACAAGCCTAGTGCCACTGTAATCTCACTTTGGCCATCCTACAGTCGTGTGCTATTTTTATTCTATACTAAGCATCATTAATAAGTATTTACTTAATAGGACTTCTTTAATTTCACAATTTCTTTTAGGAGAAAAAACTCTGGGAAAATTTACATAGATCTACATAGTTGTGAAGAAAACCTATGCCAGGCAAAACAAAAATAATCCTTTATTTATGAACATAAGCTCTCGTTTTGGGAGCATTTAAGGGAAAACGAAATCATGAATCATAAATAAAAGCAGGATGAAGAAGGAGACATCTGAATTGAAGAAAATGGAGATAACCAGAAAGAGTTCTTACTATGTCGGGTGCCGGTGGCTCACACCTGCAATCCCAGCACTTTGGGAGGCTGGGGTGGGTGGATCACTTGAGGCCAGGAGTTGAAGACCAGCTTGGCCAACATGGCGAAAACTCATCTCTACTAAAAGTACAAAAATTAGCTGGTCGCCTGTAGTCCCAGCTACTTTTGAGGCTGATACATGAGAATCGTTTGAGCCTGGGAGGCGGAGGTTGCAGTGAGCAGAAATCGTGCCACTGCCCTCCAGCCTGGGCGACACAGCGAGACTGTCTCAAGATAAAACAAAAAACTAACAAAAAACAAACAGAATTCTTACTAGTACATTCAAAACGATTCTAGAGAATACGTTATCCTCTAAATACAAAAACAAAAAACAAACTTTTTTTAAGTTTATTTTATTTTTTAGTTCTTTGCTTTTTAGATATATTTTATATGTAAGTATGTATTTATCAGTCGTATAGATTTTCATTCCCTCTGCCTGCTTTTCTTAGACTGTTTCTGCTTTCCTTGAAGATATAGAAGAAATATTCATAGATTAAATGTACTGACACATAAGCTTTCTCATATATGATTACCATATTTATTGACCTCTTCCCGCCCCCCACCAGTGACATTGTTTAAATGATAAACTTCTAAGTCCTCTTCTTCCTCAAATAGCCATGAGGTTGGCTATTCTTTTTTTTTTTTTTTTTTTTTTTTTTAGTGAATTTTGCATTATTTTTGCTTACTTCAAAACTGTAACCTTCAGAATATACATAATGTGATTGGATATTTTGGTCTATAACTGGAATTTATATTTCTATTTCAACCTGCATCAGTGCCACAATATTTTCATTACTGTAATAAACAGTTGACATGTCAGACTCCCATAATTAATAAGTATTACAAACAACTTTCCTGTTTATTAACTGGTATTTATTCTCCTAAAAAATTTGATATTTCTAACAAAAGTAAAACTTTCCTTTATATCACAAATTGTAATTTTTAAAAACTCATGGATTATTTTTGGAAAAATTAATGCTTTTGTAATATATTTCTTCAAAACATGTTACATCTCGCCATATATTCAAGTGCTAATATATGTCCCTCATTAATCTTTTGAAAATTTAACATAAATTTTGTACAATAATTGTTTACTGTATATCTAGATACTTTATGTATCCCCCCTGCCCTGAACACTTAGGAAGTTTTCTATATTTTTGTGGGAGAGAGAATACTAGAAATTAATTATATGTCTAGATTTTAACTGAGTATTCAAGATACTTGAATACTCTTTTTACTTTATAGTTCTTAACATTAAAAATGGATTTTTTTATTGCTTAAGTCAACATTTAAGGAAATAAGCTATTTGTTTTTTAATGTAATTTATTGATGTTTAAAAAAACTAAATATTTTTTAAATCACAAATATGCATGAGTTTTAGTATTTTCAATACACTATTTATTTTGCTAGAATTCAGAAAAAAATTCATGTACATTTATAATGGATAATGAAATTTTATTTTATGACTTTATCAGAAATCTAATAAAAACTGTATACTAAAGGAAAATGTTTTAATGTGAAAGAATTTATATAGAATAGGTGATATTGTCTTTTATGTAAAACTGTCTAGCTTTCAGTGAATTATCTGAAATACAATTTTTTTTTTATTATTTTACTTGTATTACCTCTTTTGGAAGTGATTTTTAGATTACTTATGTTTTACAAATAAATTGCTACTTTGTTTAAACCTTCAAATTCAATCCCTTTTTGTTTTCTGGGTTCTTTCTGTTACATTAACATTGTTGTTTCTAAAATGTGTAATGTTAGGGTCTTCCTATTTTCTCTTTTTATTTTATTTTTTTTCCAACTTTTAAGTTCAGGAGTACATACCTTTGTTACATACTTAAGCCTGTGTCACGGGGGTTTGTTGTACAGATTATTTTGTTGTCCAGGTATTATGTCTCGTACCCATTAGTTATTTCTCCTGATCCTCTCCCTCCTACTCTCTTCCCTCCAATAGGCTCTGGTGTGTGTTGTTCCCCTGTATGTGTCCACGCCTTCTCATCTTTTAGCTCCTACTTGTAAGTGAGAACACAGTGTATATGGTTAGGTTGATTCCATGTCTTTGCTATTGTGAATTAACTATACCGAAAAGGTTTCTGTTTTTTTTTTTTTTTAATTTTGGACTATTTACCAATTCATTAATTCTTACTTATTTGTAATTATTTATGTTTCTATAATATTATATTCCATTTATATCTCATTATCATAACTTGAGGATTCATAGCTCTATTTTTAATAAAGTTTTCTTTCTCAATTAAAACATATGAAAGATGTTGAGAAATCTGAAAATAATTTACCGTATTTCCACAGAAATATAGTTGCAATTAAAACATGTTTTAAAAAGTATTCATATATTTTATTTTTACTAAAATTATTTCAAATATTCTGTTTGCAAACTATTAAGTGAATATGAATACATTTTGTTAAGGTTTTACTTGTGGCCTGATGTGTGATGAATTTTTCTAAATGTTTGTTACATTTTTGGAAAAGCTTCATATTCCTGAATTACATACACTTTTTTTAAAAGTAAAGACTAACTCGGCCGAGGTGGGAGGATCACAAGGTCAGGAGATCCAGACCATCCTGGCTAACATAGTGAAACCATTTCTACTAAAAATACAAAAATTTAGCCAGGTGTGGGGGTGGGCGCCTGTAGTTCCAGCTACTCCTGAAGCTGAGGCAGAAGAATCGCTTGAACCCGGGAGGCAGAGGTTGCAGAGAGCCGAGATCGCGCCGCTGCATTCCAGCCTGGGCAACAGAGCAAGACTCCGTCTCGGGAAAAAAAAAGAAAAGAAAAGAGAAAACCTCAATTTCAACGATTAGGTTATTCATTTTATCTACTCGTGTCTCATTTTCCTCTCTCAACTTATCTGCAAGCATATATTAGAAATCTTAATTTCATTTCTTTCAATAGAAAATTTAATACTCTGTAGCTCACATTAATTTTTGTTTTTATTATCATGGCATTAAAACGAAAATCCAGTCTTAGAGAAAAATAAAACTTCACAATGCTGCATTAGAAACATGCTTTATATTTAGCAGCGCTCCTGGATTAAAGGTTTTAAAATAAATTAGATTGAAAAATACATAAAGGAATTTGTTATCAGTTTGGTATTCTTTTTAATATAGCTTTAGGCTTTTAGATAACAATTTCTCATACAGTCAAAGTAGAATTAATAATGCATCAGAAATTGTTAACATACATTATCTAATACATTTGCAAAGATATAAAACGATCTGCCTGAACATTATTTTAGCATTGTGAGTAATATTTGTGTGTATATGCTGTGTAACTTATTAGTTAAAATCATTTAAATCTTTATTCTGCACTACATAATCAAGAAACGTTTAATTTGATTTTAGTTTTCTTGTCATTTCTTGCATTGTTTACAGCTCATCAGAAGTAGTTTAAGCCTACATCATTTCAACCCTATATCTAACTTTATTTGTGTTATAATATAAAAATAGTAAAAGATATAATGGTTTACCTTACTTTATTGTCACTAAAATTGGTTTTACATGTAATAACGTTCATGAAATATTTTATAGAATTTCAGATTCTCTTTGCTTTCAGAAGGAATTTTTTAACCCAGTTAATTATTATTTCAAGTTAATATGAAATTTTGTTTAGTAATTATTGATGCTTATGATTAAGAAAACTTAATTTTAATTTGAAACAGAACAAAAATGTATTTTCACACATTGTGTTTTCATAGTAGATTTACATAAAAGTAACTTAGAAGCATTTCTCTTTTCATATGCCATATATATCCTTTACATATTTTATATATATAATTGAACATATTATATGCACACATTTTGGTGTGTATGTGATAATTTAAAATATTTATATTATTTGTAAAGATCAAATCAATGTAGTTGGGATATCCATCACCTTAAATATTTGTTTTTTCTTTATGCTAGAAACATTTGAATTATTCTCTTCTAGTTATTTTGAAATATACAATAGGTTATTATAAATTATAGTCATATTACTGATCTATCAAACAGGTTTTATTTTTTCTCTCAGATTGTATATTTGCACCCATTAATCTGCCTACTATTTCAGATATTATCCAGTGACATTCATTACATGATGAAATATATATATATATATGTTATGTATATATATTTTGGAGACAGGGTCTCCCTGTGTCACCCAGGCTGCGGTGTAATGTGTGATCATGGGTCAATGGCACCTCAAATTCCTGGGCTCTAAGGATTCTCCTGCCTCAGCCTCCTGAGTAACTAGACCCACAGACGCATGCCACCGTGTCTGGCTAATATTTTAATTTTGTGTAGAGATGAGATCTCACCATGTTGCCCGGGCTGGTCACGAAATCCGGGGCTTAAGCAATATTCCTGCCTCAGCGTTGCAAAGTGCTGGGATTACAGGATTATTTCAAAGCATCCCACCCAGCTTTGAAATATTTAAATTGAAAATCACCCTTTACCTAACTTACGGATAAGCCAAATTAAGATGTAATAACACAATAGGTAAAACTTTTTAACAGGTAAAATGACTGTATAAAATTAATGTTTACATGTATATGCCTTTTGTTTCTACAGAATATACATTAAATAGCTAGAAATTGTAAAGTGTTGAATTAACCAATGATAAGCTGAATAAATACAAGAAAAGATTCCAGTGGATCTCAGTTTCAATGTGTGCAATTAGTGAGATTTAGCCCCCAGTCAAATCTAGTATCATTTTAAGTTTTATTCACACAAGCAAAAGGCCAGAAAGAGGTAGCCCCAATGCACATTTAAACTGTATTAATCAAACTACATTTGGAGAACTATACTGAATGATGTTTTTAGTGGTATCTTTATAATCTGAAGTGGGAAAAAACTTAAAATTTGACAATATTCAGAACAAAGCTATAGTTTTGTGTTTTTTTTTAACTTAAGAATATACAATAAGCAAAAAGAAAACAAATATAATTAAAACGTATTTATTTTGTTTTCCAAATTAATACCTATTTAGTGATCATGACTTTACAGTCTCTATCTATTCAGCACATGTGACTTTATAATTTGTATGTTGAGACACTTGGATACTAGTGGAGAAAAAAACAGTATCGAATGACAAGTTCCTCATGACTTGCCTAGCTGTGCATACATTCTCAAAAATAAACACAGCTGGGTATTAGTTATAACAGTAGAAACATTTAATTCAGTAACTACTGACAGTGGAGAAAAGTGCTGTTCTTCCCTCTGATTTATGCAGAGGTGATTGGGGCATTTTAAATGGAGAAAGAGGGTGTGGAGAGAGCACAGAGCTCAATAGAGTCAGCAAAGTGAGAACTGTCGAAGAGTTAGTCAGTATAGATGCAATTAGGCAGGTGTATCTGCTACTTGGCAGTTAATGAAGCTATTTTTCTGTCCTCTCACAAAGACTGAAAGGCAGAGGCCCTAACCTTCCTGATGATTACATGCCAAAGACATTTCTCTCAGAGCCTTGAAAGAATTTCTAAGTTGTAAGAGATGCATATGTATATTGTAAGTCATTTATAGTAAATGATCTAAAAAAGGGAAGACAGGGCCTGATATGGTATGGCTCTGCATCCCCACCCAAATCTCACGTTGAATTGTTACCTTCATCGTTGGAGGCAGGGTCTGGTGGGGTGTGATTGGATCATGGGGGTGGATTTTCCCCTTGCTGTTCTCATGATAGTGAGTTCTCATGAGATCTGGTTATTTAAAAGTCTGTGGCTCTTCTTCCTCTTTCTTCCTCTTTCCTCTTCCTCCTCCTCCTCCTCCTCCCCCTTCTCCTCCTCTGCACATAAGATGTGCCTGCTTCCCCTTCACCTTCTGCCATGATTGTAAGTTTCCTGAAGACTCCCAGCCATGTTCCTGTACAGCCTGCGGAACTGTGAGTCAAATAAACCTCTTTTCTTCATAAATTACCCAGTCTCAGATAGTCATTTATAGCAGTGTGAGAATGGACAAATACAGGGCCTATTATCACGTGATGGCTAAAATAAACAGTAAATTTTCCTGACAGAGCTGAACTTTCTCAAGCAGACATTTGAAAGGGGAATAGGAGTCATCCTAGGGATACAGCCTCAGGCAGCTACAAGCCATGCTAGAGTTTAGTGGATTTTCTTAGGGCAGGGGCTGGATGAAGTTGTTATATGCAAGAGAACAATTAATTTCAGGAAGAAAGAGCAGGTTCTAGCAGTTCGCTGTGGGGGAAACATGGGGCAGAAGGGGAAAAATGGTTTGGAATGAGGTTGGAGACTTAGGTGGGTGATGTCAAGAAGGCGTACGGATGTTTTCTGTTGTTTTTCAAGTGAAATGAAAAGTGATGGGCTATACCAAATAAGTGATGTACTTAATTTACTGCTAACTTTTTAAAACATTAGTGGTGGTGTCAGTGTTTACAGTGGGACAAACATGGTACAAACAGAAAAATATTAGAGCTTTGTGGGATTCCTGGCTAGAGATTTTGGGACTTGGACAAGGCACTGGCAGAGACTGGCAAGTATACTGAGGCAATGATTTTGAAGTTTGAATTAAAGTAACTCACTTGAGTGTTTTTTTGTTTTGTTTTTGTCATAGGAGAAGTAAAAGAAAAAATTTTAAGAATGGTTTCTGTATATGTATGAATGTATTTCATGCTATTTTAAAATTAATTTACCTTATATATTTTAGATATAAAGCCCTTAATAGAAATATGGCTTGGAAATATCTCCTATTCCACAGGTTGTCTTGTCACTCTGTTGTTTCCTTTGCTGTTCAGAGCATTGTACTTTTAGGTTGGTCTCATAGTTCTATTTTTGCTTTTGTTGCTTGTGCTTTGGTGACACATCCAAGAAATAATTGCCAAGACCCATATCAAGGTTTTCTTCTGTTTGTTTTCAAGTTTGTTAGATTTTAAGTCTTGCATTTAAGCCTTTACTTTATTTTGGGTTAATTTTTGTGCATAGTGTAGGATAAAAGTCCAATTTCATTCTTTTTCGTGTAAATACTGAGTTTCCCCTAAACCATTTGTTGAATAGACTACCCTTTCTTCATTGTATATACTTGGTACCCTTTTCAAAGATCGGTTGATATATGAGCAGCTTCTAAAATGCAATTGTAAAAAATAAATAAATAGATATTCAGCTTACAAAATGGGAAAAGAGTTTGAATAAACATTTCACCAAAGATGATACACAACTAGTTAACGGGCATATGAAAAGGTGCTCCACATCACTAATCACCAGGGAAATGCAAATTATAAGCATGATGTGATACTACCTCACACCTGTTAGGATGGCTATTATATTAAAAAAAAGTACCCAAAGATAACTAGTGTAGAGATTATAAAGAAATTGGAAACTTTCTACATTGATGGTAGGAATAGAAAATGGTGCAACAAGACATATTGCAGACGTTTCCCCCCAAAATAAATATGTAACTACAGTATGATCTAGAAATCCCACTTCTGGGTAAATACCCCAAAGAATTGAAATCAGAATTTAGAGGAGCTATATGCACTCTCATTTTTACTCTAGCATTATTTACAATAGCTAAGATATTGAAACAATTTAAATGCCTGTCAATGAACAAATTAAAAAAGAATGTGTGATATAAGCATCGAATAGAATATAATTTGTAGAATCATGGTTATCAGGGCTAGGAGAGGGAGAAACAGAAAGTTAACCAAAAGGAAACAAATTCCAATTATGCAAGACTAATAATTTCTAGAGACCTACAGTACACCATAATATCAATAGTTAACAATACTATATTGTAGACTCAAAAATTTGTTAGATTTCAGGTTGTTTTCACTAGAAAAAAAAAGGGGGAGGGTGAGAGGAAGCATTTCCAGGTGCTGAATATGCTTAGTATCTTGATTATTGTATGATTTCAAGGGTGTATGCATATGTGCAACCTCATCAAACTGCATATATTAAATATGTACAGTTTCTTCTATGTCCATTACACCTCAATAAACCTGTTAAAAATGTAAAATAAAATATTTCAGTGACAGAAAAATAAATTTAAAAATTACCTCTAAAATTAATTTACCATTAGTGTGCTAAAATAACATAATGAAACCATCATCTTTAAAGCCTGAAGAACTCTTCTTAGAAAAGTTAATAGTTACACTTTATATGTACATTCATATATATGTATATACATATTAATCTGTTTATATATATATATAACCAAATCACTAACTCTACAGATATACATATAGATATGTGTGTGTATATATATTTGTTTCTAAAATAATGAGATATGCTTATTTTTAGTACTAGTGGATACTAAATATAGTATAGTATAAGGGATACTAAATATGTTTGAATCATATACATAAATGGTGGCTTAGAAATCAACCTAGTTAATCTTATTTGTTATGACTATGATTTTATTTATTTTCAGTTTCACACAAGTATAGTATACATTCCATATATTTTCCCTTTTTTCAGTCTTTTTAATGTGTAGTCTAATTACTTCATTATTTCACATATATATAAATATTACATATATACACACATACATATGCACAGATACATATACCTTTTTTCATGATGAATGATGACACTATCAAAAATTCCCTACATTTTCCATTAGTGAATCATAGGAATAACAGCCAATGAGAAACAATTGTTTTTTGTTTTTGTTTTTGTTTGAGACAGTGTTTCACTCTTGTTGCCCAGGCTGGAGTGCAATGGCATGATCTCAACTCACTGCATCCTCCGCCTCCCGGGTTCAAGCAATTCTCCTGCCTCAGCCTCCTGAGTAGTTGGGATTACAGGTGCCTGTCACCACACCCAGCTAATTTTTTGTATTTTTAGTAGAGATGGGGTTTCACCATGTTGGCCAGACTGGTCTTGAGCTCCTGACCTCAGACCATCTGCCTGCCTTGGCCTCTGAATTTGCTGGGATTACAGATGTGAGCCACCGCACACAGTCAAGATACAATTTTTACATTAAATAACTACCATGAAATCAATAAATTTGCCCAGAAACAGAGAGGTGATTCTATTATCATTAAAGAATGGTAAGTCACTTACAAGTATTCCAAGCTACTTGATATCTGATGACTTTTCCCAACATTTTCAGTTAAATACACTTTGACCAATGTAAGTCCAAATATTTTATTTTATGTTTTTAGGTGCAAACACATTGGTGCAGTTCCTTGCAGTCTCTGGTTCTATCATTTAGAACATGTACACAGATGTTTTATCTTTCTGTTGTGAAAATAATACCAGCCTTGTTGTCTGTACATAGGTGTTTAACCTATGTGAACTGGTAGAAAGCAGATAATTTAGACAGCTGTCAGCATCTTTATTTTAAAATGAAATATTAAAATAAAAAATTTATCAACTATATATTTATCACTCAACTTTTGGTGAGTACTAGGAATGTGCCAGGTACTGTGGCACTTTATTTTAAGATGCTTTTTCAAGAGTGGGAAAGAAAGGAGAGACAGAGATGGGGAAGTGTGGAAGGGTGCAAAGACTAGAAAGCATAAAAAGGGCATTTTCAAGGAGTCGCAATTAAGTCTGAATAATAATACGTGGTAGAAGATAATACCAGAAACATAAGCAGGTTCTGAATGTAAAGGTATTATCTGTTATGCAAAGCAGTATAGTATTTGTCATTTTTGTTTGTCCAGCATTCAAACCACCTTGTCAATTGGAATTTCCTACTTACTAAGACATAATGTGAGACAGGGTTCAATCTTCAACTATAAAAATGGCAATCATTTAAAAAATCATTTGTCCCAGCTCCCTGAAACTATTACACAGGCTTAATTACCACAGTATATTATACAGGAAAAAAAAAAAAAAAAAACTCTTAGGAAAATAATAGGTAACTTGGATTGATTATAGAGTTAGCCAGTCATATTCCGCTTTATATTCCTCAATAGGAATGTAGTAAGCTTTGCTCTATGGTAGCAAGAGAAAATTTAATTATCCTTAGTGATCATCTGGAATAAAGAACCCAATGAGTTCTAAGATTATGGGGGCTGCATCATGACTGCCATTCAGCGGTGTGAACAAAGAAGGAAATCAAGGACCATGAAGTGGGATGCAGTCTCAAAAATGAGGAAACTTTAAAAAAGAATAAAAGTTCAAATAGTAGCTCAAGGCAGTGGTAGAAACCAAGAAATTTTCTGTGGCAGTGATAAAAGAATCGCTTATCTCTTGAAGCTGCAAAACTGAGATACCCGAAAACCCAAATCAAACATTGATCTCTTGAGCCTGCTGGGTTGCCAAGTACAATGTCAGTTACATTTCAAGTCCTGCTATGCATTCTATGTGAAAAGTAGGACATCTATAGGATAAGATTGAAATAGTCAGAATTAGAATGATTTAGATTGCATTAATATCCACATGGAAAGCTCACACTAAATCTCCCTTGCAGACTGCCTTCCCTTCTCTTCTTTCTGATAGGGTTGATGACGATGCTTGTCAGTGGTAGTTTTCTGAAAAAAGGAACGCATTGTCCTCATTTCCTATGACTCTTACTTTTGTTTTATATCTCTTAATAGTCAAAGGAGAAGGGAAGAAGACCATCAAAAGTGAAACCATAAAGAAGAAGTTCAAGACAAAGAATTTGGAAACTTTTTCTAATTAATGTTGGCAAAAATCTAAAGAATATGCCTAGAAACTGGATTCTAAGTATGCTTAAGCAATGAGAGAGGAGCAAGCTTTGTGCAGAATTGGAACTGATAAGTTTTTCAAACTTTCCTGCCCCTCTTGATCCACAGTTATACTTCATTCTGCCAATGCTTATTACATTATGAGAAATTTTCTGTGTCCATTGGACTTTATAGGGTAAATTTAAAGGCTCCTTTTCAAATGGCTCTGCAAGATTTTCTGGAAAAAAAATCCTAACTAAGCACTTTTGTGCCATTACATCATTGCACAGGATGCCCATGAATGAACTTGGAATGGGCATACGTCTCCAATGGGAAAAATCAGTTATGTACCTTATTATCCATGCTTATTGAAAGATGTGGTTTGAAGTAATGGTGAGAAAATGTAGTCAGGAAAAGGACACATTTCTGTGTCACATAAAGATCACCAGAAGGATCTAATGAATACCAGGCAAGGATTGCTGTTGGATATGAGCTCAAAACATGAATACACCCTTCCAAGTTTCAAAATTTCAAAAAGACACAATAAAACTTGATTCTTCAATATTATAATCAAACAGTTACTGGAAGCAGATTGACAAAACTTGGACCCATTTCATTATGAGGAGGCCAACAATTTGTCTTTCTTGAATTAGGCAGTTGTTCAGCATTTTGATATGAATTTCCCTTCCTGCATGCTTTTTTAGCATTACCATCCATACCCTTATTGAATAACTTATAAATTTTCATGACAGGCTGCATAATATTGTTCTGAATAGGGAATTCACTTTACAATAAAATAAGGTAATGAGCTACTGGACATGTGATTTCCGGTCATATAGGATGTCCTATCTGTCAGAAACATCTGGCTCCTAGAATAAAGGAATATACTACTGAAACTACAAATAAATAAATTACAATGGAGATGATATCTTGAGCATTTGAGATGCTAGTCTATAGGAAGTGCCATGTTTTTGGAATTGACAGACATTATGTGGTTATGTTCACATTTAATTGCCCATATAGTTTCTAAAAGAATGAAGGCAAGCTCAACTACCTGGAAGCAAAGAAACTCAACAATAGGAAGTTACCTGAAGAGAATTCTGAAGACTGCAACAACAGCTGGGTCAAAGAAAAAGGCCATTACTACCGGCTGTTGCTGATGATCCAACCTAACTTTAAGACCACTTCATTTGTTTACCGTTTTGTTGTAAGCAGCATTCTAGATCTAGAGAGTGAAGAGTAAACAAAACACGTCAAGTACCTGATCACATGAAATTTGCATCTTATCGTGGGCAGACGTATATGAAAAAATAGCAAAATATTAAAGACGAAGTTGACAGAACTTGTTGAATGGACTGAGTGACGGGCATCAAGAATGATTAAATAATTTATGAGTGGAGAAAGAGCAACAATGCAGTGGCCAATTTCATTAAATAAGAAAGTCTGTGGAACAGCAGGTTTGTGGGAAGAATCATTTATTTTCTCAAAGTAGTTTGATTATCTTTAGAGTATAGTAGTTCCTATAGAAATATTCTTCAAAGCAGGTGTGAGAAAAATTATTTGGAATTAATTGGGTTAATATAGAAAATGACATGGCAAATCATTTGGATATTCAAGGTAGATAGTGAGGAAGTTAAGCCAGGGAAACCCTATCAGAATAAAGTGAAGGGGAGAATGAAGGAGATATGGTAATAAATATCTCCATGAAACCAACTAACCAATATCAAAGGGGTAATAGCATTAGAGCTGGAAGAAAGAGGCTATCTTGAGATTTGAAATGTAGGACAATTTTGTTACTATTAAGCTCCAGGTTGTGGACGTATAAAAGGAAAACAAGTAGAAATAATAATTGGAAATAAAACAGGCTTGACGGGGTCAAAATATTTGCCACTATGCTATTTGTTTGGGTCGTTCAAATTAATCAGGATTGTGACATCACATAGATGAGAGAAAAAGGAAGTGAGTCATACAACTGAAGCCTCTAGTTACGGAGACAGAATGACCAAATTCATCTGAAAACAGATTAAGATAAAATGCTTGATGACATGAGCCACGCCTAAAAGCCTGAAGCATTTTTTAATAGCACGGAGGAACATTAAGAATGCCTACTCTGCCATCTGTTCTCCTGATATGTAAACTCTGGATGAATAAAACCTTTATTATAGTAAAATTTATGAAATATTAATACATTCTGATTTTTGCCACCTCATTCTGATACAAAGTAGCCTGTAGTAATTTCCTGAGATTGCCTTGTTTCTCCCTATTTCTTTTTTTTCTCTTTTTTCTTTTTTGAGGCGGAGTCTCACTCTGTCACCCAGGCTGGAGTGCAATGGCACAATCTCTGCTCACTGCAACCTCCACCTGCCGGGTTCAAGCAGTTCTCCTGCCTCAGCCTCCCAGTAGCTAGGACCACAGGTGTGCGCCACAATGCCTGGCTAATTTTTTGTATTTTTACTAGAGACAGGTTTCGCCATGCTCTTCAGACTGGTCTTGAACTCCTAGCCAAGGTGATCCACCCGCCTTGGCCTCCCAAAGTGCTCGGATTACAGGCCTGAGCCACCGCACTCAGCAGCTTCTCCCTATTTCTATTCCATTTATTATGTCAGATTCTGTTTTTGATAGTGTCCTTGAACTCTTATTGAGATATTACATATTATTTAATGTTCAGTTAAAACTTTAATACCTCCATAAATAATTTCGTTATTTCTGTTTGCATTAATATTTTCCTACCTTAGTACTGTGCCCTTAATAAGCTATATTTAGTGGTATTGATGAGCTGTTATTCGGTTGAAAGAGGTTTTGGAAATCCTCTTTGGAAATATATATTACATTAGAAGACATAAAGAACAATTATATATGCTACCATCACACAGAAAGTTGCTTCCACAACTAAGTCTAGAACTTAGTTTTAGAATTAGTTTCCCTAACTTCTCTCTAGTCCCATATATTTTCCATGTGTCCTAATATCTCTTCCAGGCAGATGGTGTGTGTGTATGTGTCATATCACCATCTTTATTAAAAATTTGTGGACAGTATTCATTCATGTTAATCATCTCTAGGTCACTAAATGTGTTATAAGAAATTCTCCACATGTAAGAACTCAAATCTGTTGAATTAATTAATTCATGAAAGTTCAGAGGGTAAGATGATTGAGTAGGAAATAAAAATAAAAATTTTAAATAATACCAGTTTTTATAGCAGAAATACATGGTTATAATAATAAAACAAATGGTAGAAAGTAACAATATAAAAAAGAATTAGGAGGAAAGGAAGACAAAAAATGATTAGCAGGTATCTTTATTTTCTGAAATAAATTACTCATTCTAATTGAAACATTGCATACATTACTTCATTAAGTGTATGTAAGAAAAGACAAAATTTACTTAACATTGTCTCACATTATGAAGAAAATAGTTTCAGATATGTCTTGCTCTCTCTACACACACACACACACACCATAAAATTCACCCTTTAAAAATAAACCATTAAGTGGTTTAAAGCATATTCTCAAGTTGTACAACCACTGCCACTATCTAAACTTAGAAAATTTTCACCACTCCAAAAGAAACTATCTATTAGCACCTACTCTCCCCATTCCCCTTTCTCACTAAGCACCACTGTTGCATTTTCTGTATCTATGGATATAAGTATTCTGGACATTTTATATAAACATAATTATAGAATATGATATTCTTTATAAATGGCTCAATTCTCTTCATGAAATTCTTTCAAGGTCTACATGTGGTATAAGATGTACCAATACTTCATTCCTTTATTCTACCAAGTAATACATTCTGCCATATGAATATATCACATTTTATTTCTCCATTCATTAGTTGGTATATATTTGGATTGCTTCCACTTTTGGATATGAGGAATAGTGATACTATGAATATTTGGGCACATATTTTTGTATAGACATATGTTTTCATTTGCCTCAGGTAGATACCCAGAAGTAGAATGAGTGGGTCAGCAATGTGTTTTGCAATAAAATTTCTGAAGAAATGCAGAATTTTTTAATGTATCATGACGTAATCCTACAAGCAATGTATAAGGTTTCTAAGTTCTCCCCATTCTTGCCGATAATTCTCCTTATCTGTTGTTTTATTACAGAGTGAATGTGAAGTGATATTTTACTACAATTTTTGAGTTGCATTTCCCTAATAGTTAATAAGGTTGAGCGTCATTTCATGTATTCATTGGCCAGTTCATATCTTCTATGAAGATATATTTATTGCCTAAACATTGAGTTATTTTCATTATTAACTTGGGTAAGATTTTCACATATTCTAGATACAAGCACCTTGTATGAAAGATTTACAAATATTTTCTCCCCTCTGTAGGTCATTTTTTCCCTTTCTTTATACTATCATTTGAAGCTTTATAAAAAATGCTTTTGGCCGGGTGTGGTGGCTCACACCTGTAATCCCAGCACTTTGGGAGGCTGAGGCGGGCAGATCATGAGGTCAGGAGTTTGAAACCAGTCTGACCAACATGGTGAAACACGATCTCCACTAAAAACACAAAAATTAGCAGGGCATGGTTATGCGCACCTGTAATCCCAGCTACTCAGGAGGCTAAGGCAGGAGAATCACTTGAACCTGGGAAGCGGAGGTTGCAGAGAGCCAAGATCGTGCTACTGCACTCCAGCCTGAAGCCACCACAGACAATACTCAAAAAAAAAATAAATAAATAAAAAAAAAAAGCAAGCTCTCTAATTTTAGGTAAAGTAGAACTTACCCACTTTTTTTGACTTGTGTTTTATTGTCATGTTAAGAAGGCTTTGCCCAACCTAAAGTCATCAAGATATTGCTTATGTTTAAACAATTAATCAATATTATTCAGAATAATGAGTTAATAAAAATTCTATGAATGTTATAGTTTTAGCTTTCGCATTTAGGTCTAGGATCTATTTTGATGTATGTTATATATGGTGTGAGAAAGAGATCCATTATTTTGCATGTGGACATCCAGTTGTCCCAGCCACCGCTTGTTAGAAAGACTATGATTTTCCCTGTTAAATTATCTTGGCATCTTTGTTCAAAATCAGTACGTATAAACGTGAGTTTCTGGATCTCAATTTCTGGATCTCAATTTCATTTCATTTATCTTTTTCTATGCTTATGCAATTATCAAACTATCTTGATTACTTTATGGCAAGTTCTATCATTGTAAAGTGTCAATTCTTCAATTTCATAATTTTTTCAAAATTATTTTTCCTTAAACAACTAGTTGGGGTTTTGTTAGTAATTGCATGAGATTTGTAAGTATTGCAAGCTTGACAACATTAAGTCTACCAAGCTGTGGATATGAGATTGCGTCTTCCTTTCATTTGTTTATTGATTCACTTCTTTCAAAAATGTTTTTACTTTTCAGAAAATATGTTTTATACTTCTTTTGTTACATATTTTCCATTATTTATTCTTTTTCATGCTAATCTAAATAGAATTGTCTTATTATTTCATTCATTTCTATCGTATGGAAATACAATTGACTTTTGTATGTTTAACTTGTGATGTGAAACCTATTGAGCTCTTTATTAGTTCCAATAGCTTTTCTCTTTGCTTACTTAGGATGTTCTGTATACAAGGTCATGTCATCTGGAGATAATTTCACTTTTTCTGTTCAATCAGCATGCTTTTATTTCCTTTTCTTGATGAATTGCATTGGCTAGAGACTTCAGTGCAGTGTTGACTACAAATGACAAGAGCAAACATCCTTTTTTTGTTACTCTTATTAGGGAGAAAGCAGTTTAGTCTTTCACCATTAGGTGTGACATTAGCTGAGGATTTCTTGTAATGCCCTTTATGAAATGAAGGCAGTACCCTTTTCTATTTCAGTGTGTTTTGTGTGTTCTTGTCATGGAAGGTGGTTGTATTTTTTTTCAGATGCTATTTCTGCATGATATGTGTTACATTAATTGATCGATTAGTTCATCTTAAACATTGCTTTCTGAAGTAAATCTCACTTGATCATGACATAAAATCATTTTTATATGTTGCTGGATTCAGTTTGTACTATTTTTAAAGATTTATACCTCTATATTCATAAAAAGAGTGACATGTAGTTTTTTCTTTCTTGTGATGTCTTTAAAAAAAAAAAAAAACTTGTTATCAGGGTAAAGCTGGCCTCATCAATGAGTAGGAGTTTTTACACTTTGGTTTGCAAATTAATCTTCTTACGAAGATGTAGTCCTCTTTTAAAATTTTCTTTTGTTTACACAAATTAGAGAAGAAAATTTCAAGCAAAAATTTTTAATTTAATCAATAAGGAGACTGATTTGGAGTTTTTAATTCATTCAAAAATGTTTAATTTGGAGAAAGACGATAAAGACAAATATTTTTTAGTAACTTGGTCTTCTACATTTTCATGCACACATTCCCTTTCAATGTATAATTGGTTGATATGACTTCAGCTATTTCCTTCCTCCATGCATACCATTTCCTAATTGGCATATTTAACTTTGGTTTGTTTTTATGAACAGCACTACAGTCTTTGGGAACTACTATATTTTTAACTTCAAATCATATGCTCAAAACCACTTTCAGTTTATTATTTCTTGGATTCTAAAAATGCATTATCTCTTTTGTACCTAAAATAAGAATTCCCAACAATCCACTCACATTGGATATTTCAGCTCTTCAGTTTTACATGTTTTCTTTGTTTTTTCATTCATTTATTTGAATTTGTACTATATTTATCAATTATTATATCTTTCTTGTTATTATTCAAATGATTCCAGCTGTAGTCTGGCTGTATTTTCACATGTTACAAAGGAGGAGAAAGAGGAATTTTAGTCATCTAAGGTAACATTATAGTAAGAATTATAGGGGCTGTGGTAGTTCTTTACCTTGGTCTATCATAGTCTTGTATTTCTTGTGTTGAGAACTCAACTAGATTTTGGACAGGCCATGATGATTTTCTGAGGAAGGATAAATGTATTGCTTCACAGTCATTTCAAACAATTTGTACTCCACAGAAAACTCGGGTTCTAATTCACACAAATCTTAGTCATTGTCCCTAAAGTACATCCAGCGTGCTCATATGGGTGGAACAGAAGGAAACGTATACATATGAGTGTTTGTATGTGTGTGTGTGAGTGTGTGTGTGTGTGTATCAGCCCTATTCATTATCTGAGCTCTGATGTTAAGCCAATTCATTACCTAGAACACTTACAGTCTTCTAATTGTTGGTAGCAATTTGGTCTTTCTTGCTGGAGGCTCACAGCCAAGCTCATTTCAAAACATCAGAGATTCTCCAATATTTAGAATAATAAAACATAATAAGATCTGGGCTTTGGTCTCCTTCCCTCCAGAGCCTTTCAACTTAGTCTATTAAAAGGAGTAGCTCCTGGAACACAAATAGTAATTTCTATTACAGTATTGTGCCAGGATTAATAGTGTCTACTTTTTCGGACACTAACATAAATATGAATGACATGTTAAATAATTATTTTTAAAATTTTGAAGTACGAGTCAAAGGAAGCTGTTTTTCTCTACCTGTGTAAATAATATTCTGATACATTTTAAGGTATATTCCCTACATTTTAATTTAGTTTTTATGCTCCTACACATTTCTATTTATAGACATTCAATTCAAATTCCATATAATTGTAATATGTCATGAAATATTATTCTCCTTTTGATTTTTTCCACCATCTAAAAATATAAAAACCATTTACATTTTAAAAATTGACAGTTAACATAATTGTATGTTTTCATCATGCACATGATTCTTTGAGTACATATATTTTGAAATGGTTGAAACTAGCTAATTAAAAAGTGCATTACCTCACATCTGTGTCAACTTTGTGGTAAGAGCACTTAACATCCACTTTATCTACATTTTTCAAGAATACAGTATATCATCATTAACTATAATCACCTTGTTATACAATAGATCTCTTGAAATGTATTCCTCCTCATAATTATGTCTCTTAACATTGTATGTGAATAGACAATGTATATTATTGTATTTCACTATGTATTATTTGCTTTAACACTAATAATACTAACATTAATGAACTAATCATTAACTAACAGTTATTGAATTAGTATGTGTCAAATATTAGGCAAAATACTCAGATTGATTATCATATTTAATCCACACAATTGAGATCAGTATTATTGCTCTCACAGTATTGAGAGTGTAGCTGAGTTAGAAAGTTAAATAACTTGGATATACTAATGTCACCAAGCCAGTAAATCTTGCAGTTGGAATCGGAACTTATGTCTCTTTTAATCTTAAGCTGTTTCCACCTGCCAAGCCATTTAGTTTTTCAAAAATTAATAGTGATAGAAAGGAATTCTTGGAAAATATATACATATGTATCCATTTTCCTCATGAAACTCCAGTAGACAAAAATAAATAACTTTAGAAGTATACATTTGGATAAATTGATAAACATTTTTAAAAGAGAATAGCAATGTGAAAACATAAGACTAAAGACAAAGTTTTGAAAAATACAGGAGAAAAAAAATCTAAAAGTAATTATACATCCAGGAATTTCAGAAAAGGGTACATAGAGAACAAAAAAGGAAATTTTAAAATAAATTAAAAAAATACATTTTCAGTCCTGAAAAGTGTTATCTTCAAATTACAAAGCCTTTTTAATGCCCAGACGAATCTATGCTAAAATACCTACATGAATGACATTACTGGGAATTTCAGAATTCTAAATTCTGACTGAAAATCATATGAGCTTTAAGATGTATGTGGGGGAAAAAATAAGAACAATTTATAATCAGGAGTTACTGCACTTCTTAATACCACTGGAAACAGGATAAGATAACTTTAAAATTTCTGAGGCAAAATGATACATAAATGGTAGAACCAGTCAAATTATATATCAAAAGTGAAGGTAAAGAAAAGATCTTTTCAGACAAGCAACTGAAAAACTTTGATTCCCCAGTATTACTTCTTGGCAGCTAATGAACAATCTGCACACTCACAGTGAGGGAGGAAATCAAGAAAGGAGAACACACGATCTCCAGGAAACAAGAAAAGAGAGAGATGGATGGAGTACCCCAAAATGAAGGCAAACCAAGAAACTATAAAGACAATAATGAACTAGGCCTAGAAACAAAATAAAAATGGATGATTACAAAGGAATGTCTCCAGTAAGGAAATAAAAATAAAATTGAAAACTTACGTATTTGATAACATTGAATATAAATTTATACTTCTAGGCCGGGCGCGGTGGCTCAAGCCTGTAATCCCAGCACTTTGGGAGGCCGAGACGGGCGGATCACGAGGTCAGGAGATCGAGACCATCCTGGCTAACACAGTGAAACCTCGTCTCTACTAAAAATGCAAAAACTTAGCCGGGCGAGGTGGCAGGCGCCTGTAGTCCCAGCTACTCGGGAGGCTGAGGCAGGAGAATGGCGTAAACCCGGGAGGCGGAGCTTGCAGTGAGCTGAGATCCGGCCACTGCACTCCAGCCTGGGTGACAGAGCGAGACTCCGTCTCAAAAAAAAAAAAAAAAAAAAAATTTATACTTCTACCAGAAAACTGTAGACAAAACAAAAAATGGAAAACATAAACACTTAATATCCCCAGAATAGTAATATTTTATAAGGATATTATAGTTTATTACATTGCATATATCACTTCTGAACTTGATATATACATACACACATTGATAATTAATAATAATGGCATGTCTACAATGGTTGTCAAAGAGAAGTCCATGTGAAAGTTAATGTTTAGTATATGAGAACTAAATATTCGTTTCTGTAGTAAGAAATGATATTGTTTCAAATTAAAAGACTTTAAAAACACTATAATACTATTATTCTGAAATATCCAGGTAAAATCACAAGTTGTAGCTAAAATAGTTAAGGTATTCCCTGGAGAATGGTAATCTGCAGGTTTGCAGAAGGTGAAGCATGAGACTGAAACTTTACAATTATAATTCCTTTAGAACTCTGACATTTAAACTCTGAATATATGTAAGTTTGAAAATATTTATCATTAAATGAGGAAAAGGAGACAGTGGGAGAATATGATTGGATGTAGAAATAGCCTTTGTATTTTAAAAAGCAATTTACTGTTTTCAGAATAATGAGTAGATACGTAGGAACTTCCAGAGTTGACCAGTGAGGTTTCCTTGTTTATTTTTATGAGTATTATTTTAAGCTCATGAATTTGAATATATTTTGTGTGATTTAGTCCACTATAATCATTATTGTTTTAGATGTTCCTATTTTCCAATCTAATTGATCTTATTGCATGACAGAGAAAAGCAGATGTGATCTGTCTTCTAAGGCAGGGGAATAAATATTATATAGCATTTATTATGAAATATAATTGTCCAAATTAAGCAAGTCATTAGGTATTGTAGCCCGTTACAAGGTATACACAGAGAAAAACAGCATAAAGGATGAAACTATAGAAATTAAACATCACCATAGGGATGCAGTCAAACAAATCCAAAGAGGATCAAGAGGTTTAATATAAAAATAAAATATAAAATAATTGAAAAGTTTGAACCCTGATTAAATTTTGAAAGAGGTATAAAATAAGAAAATAAAAAGTATTAAAATTAAAATATTAAACCTAAGAGGAAAAGCTGAACTGTAAAAAGAAGTAATTGTATTGCTATAGTTGTAATATTTTTAAAATAGTATTGACATAGTCATAATAATCACATATCTTCAATGGCAGGTTGAAGTTCCAATGATAGGATGATAATAAGTAATGATTGTTATTTTTAGGTATGATAATGTTAAAGTAAACAATTATTTCTTACACATACTGAAATATTTGGGGATTGAATTATATAATATTCTAGATATATTTTAAACAAATCTTGTGGCGCTAAAGAAGATTTGGATGTAACTGAGAAAATATTGGCCAGAAAATGATAATTGTAAAAATTCAATGATGAGAACTAAATAAAAATGTATATTCTATTTCATTATCTATTCTATTTCATTATCACAAATGTCTTCATAATTAAAATTTAAAAACAATAGCACATATTGAATGGGTAGTATATACCAAGACCCAACCAATTTACTCACTACAAAAATTTCCATGAGGTCCTTTATTGTTATTGAGTGGGTAATATATACCAGAAACCAACCAATTTACATATTTCAAGAATTTCCATGAGGTAGTTTATTTCTATTAGCTTTATTTTACAAGGCAAAATAACTCTTTCTTACTATGATGACTGACAAAGTAGTAGTAATTTATTGTATTGGTATAGAGATACTTACTGTTTGATGATAATCCTAATGTCGAATCATACCTTCAAATAACTAATCAAAGTTTACTATGTTAATACATGTTAGTTTTATTATGAAAATTGCAAACATATACAAAACTAGTCTGAGTAGTAATTTCACATGTTTGAGCTTCAAGAATTTTCAGCTCAGAGGTAATCTGGTTTAATTTTTGTGACTTACCAAAGTATTTACTTTTTACTACTTTACTGAAATAAAATCGATGGAAATTACTAAACAGCCAAAACAAAAAAACAAAAACAGAAACAATCAAAGACCAAAATATCCTTAAAAAAGGGAAATGGGAATTTATTGTTGAAACAATGTTATATCTAAAATATCCAGCTTTCATCAAAATGTATGAGGCTTGTAAAAAATATTAGAAAGTGTGATTTTAAAAAGTCACAGTCAGGCCAGGTGCAGTGGGCTCACACCTGTAATCCCAGCACTTTGGGATGCCAAGGCAGTTGGGTCATCTGAGGTCAGGAGGTAACATGGTGAAACCCCTACTACAAATACAAAAAAATAGCCAGTCATGGTGCAGCACGCCTGCAATCACAGCTACTCGGGAGGGTGAGGCAGGAGAATCACTTGAACCCAGAAGACAGAGGTTGCAGTGAGCAGAGATCATGCCACTGCACTCCAGCCTGGGAAACACCGCAAGACCCTGTCTCAAAAAAAAAAAAGTCAATACAAACTGTCTCTGAATGGGACCATATGCTGGTTGTTACTAGTAGACAAAGATGTCAATGCAGCTGTCATAATTACATTCAAATAACAAAATGATACTATTTCCAAATAATTCAAGACAATTTAATAGAGATGATTCAACAAATAAATAATCTCAATAAAGAGATTATTTTAAAATAACTAAATGTAAATTCTGAATTAAGAATTATAATAAGTTAAATAAAAACTTTACTCAAGGGACTCAACAGCAGTTTGAGATGGTAAAATAAACATCGGTACACTTGAAGATAGACAGGTAAAGTTTATATCTGAAGAACAGATTAAAAAAAAGGATGAAGAAAAATAACCAGAGCCTCATAGACCTGTGGATCATCATCAAATCCATATCGACATGCATTTTATGAGAGTCCTAAAAGGAGACAGAGAGACTAAAAATACACGCAGAAATAATGAATTTAACATTTATGAAAAACATTGATATAAATATCACAAAAGTTCATTGAATCAAAAGCAAGTTAAATGTAAAGAAATATCCAATTAGAGTATAATCAAACTACTGCTTAGAGCCAAAAAACAAAAGGAAACCTTGAAAGCAGCAAGAGAAAACCAACTTATCAGGAAAAGTAGAATATGCTTTATAAGAATGGCTAATACTAATAACTGGAGGCCCAAGGGCACTAAAATTGATATTTAAAGTACTGAAAGAAAACAAACAACTCTCTCTTGTTCCCTCTCTCTCTCTCTCTCCCCGCCCCCATATGTATGAATTTTATAGCCAGCAAATGATTCCTCAAAGATAAAGGTTAAATAGGAGTTATCTCCATATAATTGAATAAGAGGATTTGTTGCTGTCACACCTGCTTTCCAAAAATACAAGAAGTCCTTAAGCTTGAGAGGAAATGACTGTAGGGATTGAAAAGTTCTCAAAACATAAATTTGTAAGTTGAAAAAAAATGTACTAAATATTTTTCTTTGCTTCTCTCAATATCTTTGAATGATATGGTTGCATAAAATCATTGCAGCATGGTATGGTTAGGTATATAACATAGATATAATATATACAAATATAATAGCACACAAAGGGAAGAGAAGGAAATTTATTTACATTAGAACAATTGATTTTTATTTTAGTAGAATTTAGTTAGTACTAATCTAAGTAGATTTGATAAGTTAAATAAGCATTGTATTTTCATAGCAGCCACTAAGAAAGTAAGTGTAAAATACAAAACAAAACAAGATAACCTAGCTAAATAGGAAACTGAAACAAAGACAAATAAGGAGGTACAGAGTAATGAAAAGGGTATAAGACATAGAAAACAAATAATAAAATAACATATACAGATGCAACCATAACAATAAATTTGTAAATACAAATCAACTGAAGAATGCAACAAAAAAAGGACAGATTGTCTGACTAGATATAAAATAAGATCCAAATTTATTTTTTCATCAACAGTCACATTTCAGTTTTATATACACACATACTTTGAAAGTAAAAGAAAAAAAGAAAGCTGGAATGGCGTTGATAACAGCAGACAAACTGGATGTATATATAAGAATTAAAGATAAAGAGGGGCATTCCCAAATAAAAGAGTCACTCTATCAGGAGTATACAAAACTTTTAAGTATATACACTACTAAAGAAGAGCCATAAAATGCGTGAAGCAAAGATTACAGAATTGAAGGGAGACATGTACCACATGGCAAGAATACAATGAAGTCTATAGTTAACTCAATAATTCATATAAGTAAAGATATGGAAGACTTTAACAACTATATAATCAACTTGGCTTAACTTGCACTTACAGAACACCTGATGCACTAACAACACAATAAGCATCCCAAAAGGTTCAGTGAAGCACTCTCAAATGTAGATCACATGTAAGCACAAAAAATAGGATTCAATGAATTTGAAATTATTGAAATTGCACAAAGCATTTTCTCCAAGTATAACAGAAATTAGCAATCAACACAAACAGAAATTTAGAAAAATCCTCAAATTTTGGATTAAAAAAATATTCTAAATAACTCATGCATCAAAAAAGAAGCCAAAAATTAAAAATATATATGTTGTAGCTACAGATATAGATAACTGAATGAAAATAAAAGAAGAGCATATCAAAATGTATGGGCTGTAACAAAACAATATCATAGAGGAATATTTACATTTTAAACGCTTATTATTAGACAAGAAATATGGTTTCCACTCAATAACCTCAAATTTCAACTTAAAAAAAAAAGAAAAAAGTGCAAAATAAACTCAAAATAAATGGAAGGAAGGAAAAATAAAAATAGAGTGAAAATCAATAAAATAGAAAACAAAGACATTAAAAATCAAAGCTAAAATTTACACTTTGAAAAGATAAATGGAGATATTTCTAGTTTTATTTACCAGGTGAAATTGAATTACCAAAACAGGAGTTAAAGAGGACCCATCACTACTACCCCACAGAAATTTTAAAAATTTAAGAGAATATTATAAACAACACTAAACCAACAAATTAGACAAATTTGATGAAATTAACAAATTCCTATGATACAAATGATTGAATCCCTGAAATAATTTTTTTTAATTAAATTGACACATAACATGTAAAGGAAATTAATGATTAAAAATCTTCTTAGGAAAGTACCAGAAAAGATGGCCTATTGGTTAACTATATGAAATAAAAGAGTTAGAAGCAATTGTTCACAAACTTTTTCATAAATTAGATGACAAAAGGTCACCTCTGAACTAGTTATTAGAAGTCAGTGTAACCTTAGAACCAAAATCACACAAAAATATTACAAGTAAAAAACAAACAGGCCTGGTGCAGTGGCTCATGCCTGTAATCCCAGCACTTTGGGAGGCTCGGGTGGGCGGATCATGAGGTCAGGAGTTCAAGACAAGCCTGGCCAACATGGTGTAGCCCCCATCTCTACTAAAATTTAAAAAAAAAAAAAAAAATAGCCTGGCGTGGTGGCACATGCCTGTAGTCCCAACTACTCAGGAGGCTGAGGCAGGAGAATAGCTTGAACCGGGGAGGTGGAGGTTGCAGTGAGCCAAGATTATGCCACTGCACTCCAGCCTGAGTGACAGAGCAAGACTCCATCTCAAAAAAAGAAAAAAAGGGAACAAACAAAAAATACAAATATCTCTCAAAATGTACATGCAAAATTGCCTTTAACAATGAGCGAAACAAAACTCAGAAACTTCTAAAAAGATTAGAATATGACTGAGTTATATTTGTCCCAGGAAAGCAAGGTCAGATTAACAATTAAAATTTTATTTATCTAGTTTTTATTTTTAAGAATAAAAAACACAAAAATTACATAAGTAATTCAGTAGATACAAAAAAAAAAAGCATTTGACAATTCAAACACCATTTCATGTAAAAACTTCTGACAAAGTAGGGATAAAGTAAGAACAGAACATTTAAGCAGTCTTAAAATTGAATACTGCAACCAATGAATAAGTTCAGTTATATTGCCAGACATATCATTAATATAAAACACATTATTTATATTTCTACAAACTACCAATGAACAATCTGAAAACGTATTTCAAGAAACAATTCTATTCACAACAACTTAAAATGTAAATGACATATTTAGTAATAAACTTATCAAAGTCTAAGACCAATTCACTGAAACTACAAGTCATTGCTAATAGAAATTAAAGAATATGTAAATAAATGAAAACAGATTTCAATAATTTATGATTATCAATTTGAAGACTCAGTAATGACAAGATGGCAATTCTCCTCAAATTGATTTAGAGAACCAACAAAGTTCTAATAATTATCCAATATCCTCTTTTTTTTGAGGAAATTTACAAGTTGATTTAAAAATATATAGGAAAAGGCAAATGACCCCGAATTCTCAAGTAATTTTGAAAAAGAGCAATAAACTCGAAGGCTTAAACTATCCGATTTCTTTTTTTTTTTTTTTTTTTTTTTTTGAGACGGAGTCTCGCGCTGTGTCACCCAGGCTGGAGTGCAGTGGCGCGATCTCGGCTCACTGCAAGCTCCGCCTCCCAGGTTCAGGCCATTCTCCTGCCTCAGCCTCCGAGTAGCTGGGACTACAGGCGCCCGCCACCACGCCCGGCTAGTTTTTTGTATTTTTAGTAGAGACGGGGTTTCACCATGTTAGCCAGGATGGTCTCGATCTTCTGACCTCGTGATCCGCCCGCCTCGGCCTCCCAAAGTGCTGGGATTACAGGCTTGAGCCACCGCGCCCGGCCACTATCCGATTTCTGAACTCATTGCCTACAAAGCCATAGTTATTAAGCTCGTCTTTTGATCTGGTATATATATATATATATATATAGACTGATGCATTAATGGCATAAAATGATAAAAGTTCTGAAATAAGTCCTTATATTTCTGGTCAACTGATTCCTAATAAAGACACCAGGGCAATTCAAGGTGAAAAGAACAGTCTTTTCAAGAGATTGTGCTGGAAAATATTTGTATCTATATGCAAAAAAAAAAAAAAAATATGTTTAGACTTTTTTTCATGAAATACACAAATATTGACCAAATGGAATCATTTATCTAAATGCAAGCTATAATTCTAAAAGAAAACATAGGAGAAATTTTTTTGACTTTGAGTTAGGCATAAAAATTCTTGGATGCAACACTAATGCAAAATCTATTAAAAATATAATTTATGAATTGTATTTCATCCAAAATTTAAAATATTTTATTTTTGCACCTCAAAAATACTACTAAGAAAATGAAGGGTGCTAGGTGGAGGTCATTAGGGGAGAGTGCTAAGTGAAAATGTTATATAAATTGCACAATGTTTGCAGGGGTTTGTGGTTTTCCTGCTCAGCCTACTGCTACTGGACTCTCCCCAGTGTGCAAGCCCGTAATAAAACCCATGTCTCCTTTGAAAAAAAAAAAAAAGAAAATGAAAATTGGAATAATAAGCCAGAGGCTGGAGAAAATATTTGGAAACCACATATGTCATAAAGACTTCCATCCAGAATATATTTTAAAAAATTATAACTCATTAATAATAAAACAACAACAACAAATTTAGAAAATGGGCTCAGGCTACCAGTTCCATCAAAGACAAATGATAGCATGACCAATATACCTGCAAAATAAGATTGAGTCCCATATGGTTGGCCTGATTATGCACACAAAGCGAAACAAAGATCATTGTCCATATAGACTCTCCCAATTTGGCTTTGCTGGAACATCTCACAAGGCCATTTCAGTCAGATCCCTGATAAAATAACAAGTTCCTTCAACTGTGTCCGATTACAAAATAAAACATGTGCTTATTAACTGTATGCAGACAAACACATTGCTGTGAGTTAAGAATAGTCACAAATAATTTACAAATTCTGGAGAAATTAGGCAGAGAGATAGAAATATGGCTCAAATTCTGTATACAAAAGTATACTCAATGCACGTAAAGTGTATTGCAAGGCTATAAATAGCTGAAAGGCAAAAGATTCTCCAGACTCTGTAAAAAGAAAACAAAAAGAATCATCAATGTTTCAAACAACGAAACCCATAAAAATTATTTCTGTCTTCCATTTGTTCTGTCCATGCAAGCAATCAACTCCTGCTCTCTTCCATTTGTTCTGTCCATGCATGCAATCAGCTCCTGCTCTGTTTCACATTAAGTGAGCAATCTTTGCAAACACGTCAGCCTTTCAACTGATGCCCTGGAAGTTCTCTCTCTCATGCAATGGCACAATCTCCAAAGTTATCAGAAACCTGCATTCAAGAGTTCTTTTCCTAAACCCTTCTGAAAAAGTTAGCCTTGGGCTGTAGCTGATTAGAGGTCCCTTTTTTTGAGAAGGATCAAAGCAAAACATCAATTGTTGATGACAAAAGTCTTAAGACAGTCATAAAGACACAGTAGACAAGGAAATTTGGTTATTTATGTGGCATACAGCAATTTAATATAACCATAATTATTACTGACAATATATATTATGACACATCAGAATTTTAGGAATCTCATATAATCCTGGAACACATATTAACAACACATCTATATAAATATAACTTAAAAGAATTCAAATACCACCTCACATTTTGATGGTGAGAGCTGTGGACCTAGGCCTCTCTGCACTCTTAGGGGCCTGGAAAGATACCCCCAACCAAGCCCTTGTAGGTGCATGCTCTCACTGCCTGGCTTCTCCCCACTGTCGGTGCCCACTCCAATCTTGGAGCAATGTGGTGCCAGGCCCATGCACTGTTGCTGCCTGACCAGGGATGCACACGCTTAGCAGTGCTGACACAACACATGTACCCCTTACTGCCTCAGTCCCCTCCGGACTTTGGGCTCCAACAAGTATGAGAAGGAGGCTGAGTGGGGCCTGAGGATGGTCTGGCACTGGCCTGCAGGTGTCCTTTGGCGCAAGCAGCCTGGGCACCATGGACAGCAGCAGGAGGAAGACAGGCTCCTAGGCAGAAGGACGCAGGTTCCCAATGAGGCCTCACCTTCAGGTCAGGGAGGGCCTGAAGGCTGAGGGCAGGCTGCCAGTCCACATGTGCATGAAAACAGACACACAGAGAAACAGGAAACATTACATATGTCTTACACACACCATCCACAATATACCTGGGCTTTCCCTTCAGTCCCAGATTTCTACTTCCTCTTCTTTGTCTCCTTCTTCTCTCCTTCTTCTTCTTCCTTTTTCTTCTTCTTCCTTCTTTTTTCTTATTTCTTATTTCTTCTTTCTCCCTCAAATAACCAGGCCTTTTAGTTGAGGCCAAAAAATTTACCATAGCAGATCCTTTCTCATAATTATCTTTGTTTTATAACCTTCCTTACCAGAAATACATCTTCACATACATAATTTTCTTCACATATCTCTCCCCTACTTGCTGGTTTCTTACTACCTTGTTTCATAAATATCCTTTTCAAATGTGTAATTTGAACTAACTTTTAGGTCAATTTTTAAATTCTTTTTCTCACTAACATTCTTTGGCACATTTTACGTACAGAATTATTCATGAACTATAATTCTTATCCTTAATAACTAAATTTTGGTGAAACCCTAAAAAACAAGAAATCTTGAACTATGAGACATGAGCACTTTATATAAAAGAATAATTCCACAATTTTTAGAAATATATTTTCCTATATCATAATCCTTTCTTAATTGGAAATGACCCAGATATCCAATGCATATCAAAAATAATTTTAAGATTTTAAATTACACAAAAAGTTTACCTAAAATATTTATTCCACATAAATGTACTCAATTTTTTCATTTTTAGCAGTTTACCTAGATTACTTCTGAAAACTGAGATATTAGACACCATCATTTAAAGATAGTTAATTCCTTGTTAACCATGTTTTAATAGCCAGTGCACATCAGGTGCTCATCTAAGTGCCTCAAAGTTATGTACACAGGTATTTTGACCAGTAACTCAGAAAATTCAACTAACAACCTGAAATTGTTCTCATTTGCCAAATAAGTCACACAAACCAAGATCATTTTGTTTTGACTGGATTAATAGCTTTATAAATGCCTATGACAAACACTGACATCTCAAATATCTAGGAAAGATGAACATAAAACCCAGAAAAAATGTATACTGACAATTCTGAAGGCATTTCTATTTTCATTTTACCAATAATTTTAAAACCAACTTGTTTAGTAAAGATTTACTTAAGTCACGTGACTTTGAAAATTGATTGGACTTATACACTTAGTTTATGAGCACTCTTTTACTTATAAGCCAGTTTTGTAGGTGCAACATATAACAATATGTGTACATGCAAATAAACACATCTAGACATGTATACACACTCACAAAGATCCAATAGCTTTTAGCTTGGAACTCTAGCCATGAGATAGCAATGCAATCTCCCCAGTTTTACTTTGTTTGCTCCAATAGGTAATCCAATGAAGGCTTTGAACCAAAATTTTGGGTAAAGCAATTTCAAGTTTGATTTTTAAAGGCCAAACCTCCCCAGACCTGAAAGAACATTAGGGCCTAACAACACCAAAGGAGAACATCACATAGTAAGCAGGCCTAACGCTGCTTAGAACAGCAGTACAAAAACCTGGATATATGCAACTCCGTCTGTCTTTCCCATTCAACAGCAAACTCCAGAATTCCAAACAATATTGGGGCCAAACAGTATTGCAAAAGAATATCACTTTACCAAATTCTAATTTCTCGTAACTATATAAAACACACAAAATCATCAGAAGACAATCCAACTGCTGCAGCAACAAATAAGCCACAAGAATATCCAAGCTGAAACGGTTGAGATGCTCTCACTTGGTCAGGCTTGATCAAACTGCAACCAAAAATTCCTTAGAAATTTCCCAAATTGAGGGAAGCTGATCCCAATGTCTGGTACCCACAGAAAACACTCACTTTCCCAGACACAACACACAATTACAAACAAGTCCCCGAGAGTGTCTATACTGAAAGAAACAGGTGCTTCTCTCTCTCAATCAGTTGGACTTGTTCAACCTACGAATGGAAATTCCTTTAAAATATTCCCAAAGCGATAGGAGCAGATTCTGCTATCTGGGCTCACAAAGGACACTCACCTATCCCGATGCAGATGTTAAATTTCAAAGGCAGTTCTTCCGAGACAATCAGGAACATGTTTGGCACCAGCTGAGGTGGGGCCAGAGAGAGATGGAAACTCACCTCCAGCCAAAAGAAGGCAGGCAGCTGCTTAGGAGAGCTTCTGAGACTCCCAGCCCACAGCAACTGAGCCACAAGCAATGCTTTCCTGGTTAGGGAATAAAAATATGTTACCGAAACACCAGGGATTTGGTCTAGGTCCTGCTACTCATCACACCCAAAGCCAATCACTGAGATGACAAGTATTGCCAAGGAAAAAGGCTTTAATAGGGTTTTGCAACCTAGGAGATGGGAGCTCTAATCCAGTCCCAAATCTATCTCTCTGACTGACTCAAACCAGGGGTTTATATAGCAAGCAGCAAGAAATGCTAAATGAGTAAGGAAAGAAAAACTTGAGAGGGGCAAGGAAGCAATGGTTGTGAATGCGGGGTCTAGCATCTGGTGTGGGGATTTGGTTTCAGTTTTTTGATACTTTTTGTGAGACGCCTGAAGGTCGTTTCCTGAGGAAGGAACTCAGATACAACAAATATAAGTTTCAGGCTTGAACAGCAGAAGTGTCAATTTCTTTGTTTATCCAAAAGCAACTATCGATGGGACTCTTGCCTCTCTTGCTTTTATCCAAAAGCAACTGTTTATGGGACACTGAAACAAGTTGTTGGGAGGAGGTGAAGAAACTGGAAACTACACATCATCGCTGATGGCAGTGTAAAATAGTACAGCCACTCTGGTAAACATGATGATGGTTTCTTAAAAACTTAAACATAAAATTACTCTGCTACCCTACAATTCCACTCCTATGTATCTACCCAATAGAATTCACAAAGCACTTGTACATGAATGTTTAAAGGAGCATTATTCATGAAGGCCAAAAATGAGAAACAATCCAAATATTTATTAACTGGTGAATCAGCTAGAAAAAAATTTGATATAGTCACTGATTAAATACTATTCAGCAATAAAAATGAACACAGTTCTGAAACAAGCAACAGCATAAATGAACCTAAAAAATACTGTGCTATATGAAAGAAACCATGAACAAAAAATCTACCTATTGTTTGATTTCAGGTATATGATATATCCAGGAAAAACAAAATATAGTCAAAGATATCAGTAGTTTTCTGGGCTTGACAAGAGAGTGGAAATTAACTACTCATTAACATAAGAGATCAATTCCACATGTTAGAGAAGTTTAGAAAGTAGATTGTGGTAATGGTTGCATAATTCCATAAATATACTGAAAATCATGTAATGTGCATTCATAATAGGTATTTTTAGTACATATAAATTAAACCATAAGATTATAAAAGAGAGGTGTTAGTAAAATATACACATGCATATAATATACATACATAATATATATATTTTACTGGGACCAATTATATATATTTATTTACTTATTTATTGTTTAAATACATATATACACATATATATGTATATTAGATCAGCCATATATCTATTTATAAATTATATATATATATTTATATGTGTGTTCCAACAGGAAATCTCATTGATTGCTGGTGGAAATGAATGCAAATTGGTCTGGCCACTTTGGAAGATATTTTGGCATTTTCTTATGAGAACAACATATATATATGCATGTGTGTTACTCTGTGTTATCTGTTACATATATACTCAATTTTTATAAGGTGATACATAAATTATATAATTACGGATGTCCTTCCCTTTGTATACTACAATTAACCTTATATTTTTTAAATTAATTTGTATGGGTAACCTAGGCTATGAATTTTATTACAAATAGTGAAGAGGGTCTTATAAGAAATTGTTAAAAGAGAGAGGATTGGGTCTGATAGCACTGACAACTGATCTTGCTAGATGAACTATATATTACAGTTGATATTTTGCTCTAAAACCATACACATAAAACTCCAATTCAAGGAAAGTTGAAGAGATCTCACACAATTTGAGCTGTAAGAACACTTTTTGTCCAGTGTGTGTGACGGTGAGTGTGCCTCTGAGTATCTAAAAGTTGTCTGAAGATAGATGGAAGAATAAGAGGATATAAAGTGTAGGTAGATGCTAATTTTACTATTTTAGATGTATGGTAAGGGACAGCTTATGTGAGGGAGGTGATTTCTAAAGTATTAAAGAAAACAAAATATATTTGGAATACAGAATTACTTTATGTTCCTTATTATATCAAAGAAATATATTTTGCCACTAAAAGCTCAGGCGATCATATGATTTTTAGAGTTTTACTTTACAGAATTTTGTGTGTTCAATAACTGATAATGCTCACAGACTTGAACCTAAATACATTTTTTTCCAGTTCTTTAAAACAAACTGATGCCAAACTGACTGTTCGCATCTAGTCAAGAAGAAGGTTTTTCCTTCTGAGAAATAGCCACATGATAGCAGAAATTTGTTTTATGAGCCTCACAAAGAAATTTCAGCTTTGTTGCCCAAACAACTTCAAGAATTCATTGTTCTCTGACAGACTATACATAATATATATATTTGTAAAAGCAACTGTTTGTTCATACTCTCATAATTTTCTACTTGGTAAACCCTTTATTTTCGTTATCAGAAAGGAACACATTCCTATTTATCTATTTTGAAGCACAGGGTTTTAAAACCATGAGTAACCAAAGAAGATAAAACGATAACAACTAAGGAGGTGAAAAAATACTCCACATCATATGTAATTAATGAAATGCAAATTAAAAATGTGATATCCCTGCACACCTATTAGAATAGCCAAATTTCAGAAAACAGACAACAGAAAATGCTGGCAAGGATGGTGGATGTGAAGCAACAGGAACTCTCCTTGATTGCTGGTGGGAATTAATGCAAATACCACTTTGGAGGAGATTTCAGCAGTTTCTTACAAGAACAAACATACTCTTACCTCATGCTGCAGCAATTCCACTTTTTGATATTTACTCAAATGAGATGAAAACGTATGACCACAAAAATCCTGCACACAGATGGTTACAGAAGCTTTATAATTGCCAAAGCATAAAAGCAACCAAGATTCCCTTCAATAAGTGAATGGATAAGTAAACTGTAGTATGTCCAGACAATGAAATATTTTAAGGTTATACAAGACCCTTCGAGAGTTTTTAAAATACTCTCTTCTTAATTTAGAAAATGGGCACAAGTATATTAGTTTAGTCATTCTATATATGTTATATGCAAGATTTAGATATTCTATTGTAGACATGACATCTTTTCTAGTATATACTAAGAAAAGATTTGAAAACTTTATTTTTTATTTCTTATTTTTATTTTTTTCTTTTCAGTTGTATTAGTAGTTGTGTATTCTGTAACTGGCCTCATACATTTCTATGGCACCCTTTGGGAATGAAATAAAAATAAACAGAAAATCATTTCAGATTCAATTTTAATGATTCAAGTATAAATGACAAAGTTACTTTTAGAATTTAAAATAAAGTTACCTAGAGATAGAAAATGTGTTATCTCTTGTCACCAGCTGTTTTCAAACTATGATATTTTTAAGTGACCTTTATATTTTATAGTCTGCCAATTTCAAATGTACCCTTTCCAGAATAAAAATGAACATATGGATGCAAAAATATTATGTCTGTCATTAAAATTTCTACTCTAAAATAAAAATGCTTTGAAGAGGTATCGTTTCTACAGATTAAAATGAAAGTCAAATACATAAATGCTGGTTTACCAACAGATGGAAATGAAAGTTAGTAGATGATGTTAGAAAGCATTAATATAAATGAGAAAAAATTATCCAAATTCACTAAAAAATTATTCCATCTTGTTGAAAACAAATTTTAAAACTCTAAAGAAGTAGGTAAGCATCTAACATATGCTATCACAGAAATGATGAAATAACAAAATTGAGATTTTTTAATTTGTTTATTTATTTATTTATTTTTGAGATGGAATTTCATGCTCGTTGCCCAGGCTGGAGTGCAATGGCGTGATCTCAGCTCATTGCAACCTCCACCTTCTGGGTAGAAGCCATTCTCCTGCCTCAGTCTCCAGAGTAGCAGGGATTACAGGTGCCCACCACAATGCCTGGCTAATTTTGTATTTTTTGTAGAAATAGGGGTTTCTCCATGTTGGTCAGGCTGGTCTCAAACTCCCAACCACAGATGATCCACCCACCTCGGCCTCCCAAAGTGCTGGGATTACAGGCATGGGCCACCATGCTCGGCCTAAAATTGAGATTTTAATATTGCACAGAAAGTTGAATTATGGATTCTTAAAAATATGAATACTTTAAAACATTCCAGCTTTTATCAAAATATAGCATTTAAATGTGATAAACATTTTTATTAGATTGAATACACTATTATTAATTGACCTTTGAGTTTTAATAAAGTTACTTTTAACATTATTATTGTTAGTTTTTAATCTTTTATTTAGGTTTAGAGGTACATGTGAAGGTTCGTTTCATAACAAACACATGTCATGGAGGTTTGTTGTACATATTATTACATCACCCAGGTATTAAGCTCAGTACCCAATAGTAATCTTTTCTGCTCCTCTCCCTCCTCCCATTCTCCGCACTCAAGTAGACTCTGGGATCTGTTATTTCCTTCTTTGTGTTCATAAGTTCTTATCATTTAGCTCCCACTTGTAAGTAAGAACATATCGTATTTTAGTTTTTATTAATGCATTAGTTTGCTAAGAATTAAGTCTCCAGGTCCATCCATATTCCTGCAAAAGACATTATTTTGTTCTCTTTTATGGCTGCAAAATATTCCACAGTGTATTTGTCTTTACCCAGTCTGTCATTGATGGGCATTTAAGTTGATTCCATATCTTTGTTATGGTGAATAGTGCTTCAACGAACATTTGTGTTCATTTGTCTTTATGATAGAATGCTTTATTTTCCTCTGGGTGTATACCCAGTAATGAGATTGCTGGGTTGCCTGGTAGTTCTGCTTTTAGCTCCTTGAGGAATTGCTATACATACTGCTTTGTATATGTTTGTATGCTTTGTATATGTTTGTGTGTATTCTACCACAGTGGTACAACCAATTTATACTCCCACCAACAGTGTATGAGCTCCCCTTTCTCTGCAACTTCACCAGAATCTGTTATTTTTTCACTTGTTAATAATAATTCTGACTGGTGTGAGATAATATCTCATTGTGGTTTTGATTTGCATTTCTCTAACGATCAGGGATATTGAGCTTTTTTTTCACATGCTTGTTGGCCACATGTGTGTCTTATTCTGACAAGTGTCTGTTCATGCCTTTTGCTCACTTTATAATGGGGTTGCTTTTCTCTTTAAGTTTGTTTAAATTCCTTATAGGTTCTGGATATCAGACCTTAGTCAGATGCACAGTTTGCAAATACATTCTCCCATTCTGTAGGTTGTCTGCTTACTCTGTTGATAGTTTCTTTTGCTGTGCAGAAGCTCTTAAATTTAATTAGACCCCATTTGTCAATTTTTTGCTATACTTGCAATTGTTTTTGGTGTCTTTTTCATGAAGTCTAGGTCTACTCTCCTGTTCCTGCTTTTAGGATTATTTACTAGATGTTTGAAACAATTGTGAAGTTTACAGAAATAAAAACAAAATGCTATTTTATTTGTAATATTGTTGCCTCTCATTGTATTCTTTCTAATCCTTTAATGCCACTTTCATAAAATCTGAGCTCAGCACCTTGAAACTTATACATCCGTTATCAGAAATACAGCATTTCAAATTTATCCCATTTCAAGATAGATAAGGAGCCAGTTAGTAAATCAAAAGTTTGCCAAGCTTCATAATTCCCTTTTGTTTAACTTATAGCTCCTAAATTAGGATAACAGTGTGCACAAATATTTTCTCTTTAATGCAATGACTTACACTAAATAAAAGAAAAATTATTTATCCTTAAGATAACTAAGTGTACTATCAAAGTTATTAATTTGTAACAGATTGTCTCCAATTTGATATGTAAAAATTTTCCAACATTCTCTTATTTATTCCAATGACAAAGCTGTAATTTTACCAGTGGTTATATTATAAAGATTTTAATTTTGATTTAAGGCCACTTAATAAAATTACTTTTTCTTTTATTTTATATCAGTACACCATGTAAAAATAAGAATTATTCATGTATCTAGGAACTCCTTTCTATACCATTTTTATTGTTTGGATATAATAGTTAAATATTATTGTATCTGGAGAAGTTAAATATTATTATATCTGGAGAGAAAGGGGAACTCATACACTGTTGGTGGGAGCATAAATTAATTTTACCATTGTGGAAAGCAGTATGACAATTCCTCCAAGAGCTAAAAGCAGACACAGATTATTGTATCTTATTAGCACTCATGCATTCATGGCAGAAAATGTGTAACTAGCATTTATACAATCATGTGTCAAGTATTTATATATTGCACCTGCCACTGTATGTGCTGTAAAGGTTACAAAACACTGTGAAACATTTAAAAGAAGCTAAAGTTGTAATTCTCCTTTGCAGAATCTCATGTCTTGTTAGAAAGACAAAACATTAAAAAACAGAATAGTATATCTAAGACAAAAACATTCTGATGATGAGTAATCAATAACATAATTGTTTGTTTTCTATACTTCATGTGTTAAGGGTGGTATGAATAATGTGTCAGAATTAGACTTCTTGATTTACATGAATGTACATAATTGGGGAGAAAAAATTCCCTAAGAAAATCTGACAAAAAACAAGAATGATTTTACCCAAAATATAAATGTCCACCACAAGGTATAGGTTCCACATCTGCTTATAAGTGAGAGATTCAGGAGGATGCACTAACTGTCCTTACACCGCTTTGCTGATTTCTCAATTAGGAAATATGCTTTCCATATTAAATTTTTTTTTTATTTTTAGAATATTAAAATATTTTCAAAATATTTATGAGTTGAATATGTAGCCACATTTTATGTTTAAGTATGTTTTTACTCTTAGGTAAAAATACAATGTAGAAAATGCAAACAACATGAATAAACAAAAGGTTTTTGAAATAATCCAAATATATAAATATAATCAATCCTTCTAGCTGATACTTTTATCAGTTATAGTTTATTGCACAACAAATAACTCTAGTCTTAGTCACATAAAAGAATAACATTACAACACCATTAGCTAGGTGCTTCATTTGAATTGGGCTGTCTTGGGTCATTGTTTGTTTTGGACTATTCTGTAGGATTCGGTGATACATCCAGAGTCAATTCATGAGTTCTCTGGCAGACAGATGATCTAGAATTATGCCTGGCTATTGTCAGGTTATCAGTGGGGAACTTCAGTTCTATGCCACATGATTTCTTACCTTCCAGTAGGCCAGCTTGGGCTTATTTACATGGGGTTCACAGGTTCTAAGAGCAGGAAAAGAAGGCAGGCATCAATAAGCAAGCATTTTTAACTTTCTGCTTGGAGCATATTTGCTTATTTTCCATTGTGAGGCCATGACTAATCTCAGAGTCAGTGTGGGTGGGAATGATCCAAGGGAAAAGATACAAGGAGGAAGAGAATTTATAGCCATTTTTGTTATCTGACACAATTTTCTTTCCACCTCCTTCAATACATGCATGAAAATGTTATACTTCACATCACTTCGAAACTTTTGCTTATTTCTCACTGTATTAAAAATGTTGTCTAAGTAAATATATATTTGAAAAATATTCTGGTAAGTTTATATTATTCCACTAAATAAAATATTTTCATGGTTTTACCTAACCTCTCATTATTAAATAATTTTTTAACAAATTGTTTCACTCCTATGACAAGTAATATGATAATCATACAATTGGAAAACTGTGATTATTTGCAATAATTTGATTCTTTATCAATGATGAGATGACTTACTCATCTTTTCCATACCACTATACATTTCCTAATTATTTTTTCTTTGGCTGTAAAACTATACTAGTATTTTTGGACAAAAGTTGGATAAATTTTAACCCACATATTGGAGATTTTCATAAACGCATTGGCAAATTTGTTAGAAATTAAATTTAAAATCAAGAGTCACTCATTCTTTCATTTTTAAAACACTAAGTATTAAAAAATACACAAAGTTTTAAAACCCTGATATATTTACTTAATGGATAAAGAAAAGGGGAGAAGAAGGAATGAGAAGAGAAGAAAAAAAGATTTGGAGAGAGAAGGCAAGCATAACAAATCAATCTGGCATTCCGGAACTCAAATTCAGTGAGCTGGAGAGATGAATAAGTAAATATGTTGTTCACAAATTTTATACAAAATAATATTATAATACTACATTTGTATATTATATGATTTAGTCCTGAAATTTCAAAATGTTTACATCTACTTCAACAAACGCCAGGTCACTTACGCCACCCTTACAGCCATGTAGTTTAGAGTAGTTTAGAGTGCTTTTGCTGGTTATTGCGTTTTGTTTTTTTTATTTTTTTGAAACGGAAGGAGTCTCGCTCTGTCGCCCAGGCTGGAGTGCAGTGGCGGGATCTCGGCTTACTGCAAGCTCCGCCTCCCGGTTTCACATGATTCTCCTGCCTCAGCCTCCCGAGTAGCTGGGACTGCAGGCGCCCGCCACCACGCCCGCCTAATTTTTTTGTATTTTTGGTAGAGACGGGGTTTCACCGTGTTAGCCAGGATGGTCTCCATCTTCTGACCTCGTGATCCACCCGCCTCGGCCTCCAAAAGTGGTGGGATTACAGGCATGAGCCACCGCGCCCAGCCCAGGTATTGCCTTTTCTAACAATTCAGGTTTAATTTACTCAAGTAATATATTTTGAACACTCAGCACAAAAGATCATTTTAGATGGCAAGATAAATGTTCAAAGAAATATAAGGCAGAATTGTGCCACCCTCAACATTACAGTTTATAAGGGAGCAAGTTTTCATCTATATTGTGCAAATCAACAATAAGGAAATTAATTTTAATAAAGGAATGACACTAGTTATAACACTCGTGGGAAAAAGTAATGATCATAATTACAATACTATAGGTTCAATATTAAGTGTTTTACATGTATTTCCTTTTTAAATCTTCACTAAAACCCTGAATGGCAGTACTATAAACCAGGTTTTACTAAAAAACAGAAGGGGAAAGTTATTCGTTATTAAAATATACTTCTACTAGTAGCTAATTAAAAGACTAACACATTTAGTGCTAACACATTTAGTAGAAATTGACACATTCATTTTGAATCCTACACACACACACACACACACACACACACACACGACCGTGGATCCTGCTTCTATTCATACTACCTTATGTTTAGTTACAATGTTAAAGAGTAGTGATTTTCCAACTTCACTATCCATCACCTGGATGATTTTTAAAACAGGTTGCTGGCTCTCATCTGTAATCCCAGTGCTTTTGGTGCTGAGTAGGGAGGATTGCTTGAGTCTAGGAATTGGAGACCACCCTGGACAACAACAACAACAACAACAAAAATAGCCAGGTGTGATGGTGCATTCGTGTAGTGTGAGCTACTCCAGAGCATGATACAGGAGGATTGCTTGAACCCAGGAATTCAAGGGTGCAGTGAGCTACGGTTCTGTTATTGCACTCTAGCTTGGGCAACAGAGCCAGACTTGGTCTCAGGACAAACAGAACCACAGATTGCCAGGTAGCAGTCCCAGAATTTCTGATTCAGTATGTTAAAATAGGCGTTACGGATTTCATTTAAGTTCCTAGATGATTCTGTTGGATCACATTAAGAGAACCATGAATCCAGAGATATAATCCTCGCACAAGTCTTTCTTTTCATGTGTATTTATACAGAGTTGATCTCTATTTTCACAGGACAGCAAACTGTCTCTGCATTTCATATGAGCAAATTGATAGTTTGTTTACCACTGTTGCTAGGCACATAGTAAAGCACTACGATATGAGTAGGCATAGACACGTAGTTGAAATTGTCAATTTCCTAGAAACTTCAACACTTTCTAGAGCCTCTTGGACTTGTTGAGATAACTGAAGTATTACGTAATAGTTCTTATACACCTTTCTCTTCCAGAATGGCTGAATTTCATTTTTCCTAATTAAATGTATGAGTGTAGTAAAGGGTTACGAGGGCTGAGAGTAATAAATCGAAGGTGCTTTGAGCTTTTCAGCTACTTTTGATAACAAACAGGGCAGAAGAATTGCCTAATTTTATTAAACTGTATTAATGAAATTTAATAAAATATAAGGTGCAAACACACACACACACGTACACAAAATCGTACGATATTGACAATTCAAAAATATAGACAAATGTCACCAAAACTTTAACCGATTTTCCAAGAACATTCAACAAATTATTGGTGATGTGTAAGAAAGTCTTATATGCAAAATCATGTTATACTTTTAAAATTTTATTGTCATTACTGTTATTTTCAAATAAGGTTTGCATTGAAAATAAAATGTACATCAACATTTTTCAACCAACAAAAGAAGAAAATCTTAATTCTTGTTTAAACGAGAAAAAGAAAAGTATGCATAATCAGATTATAAGAATTAGAAAGTTTTTATATTCTGTGCCATAATTGTATATAGGTTTATGGTGTTCATACAGAATTTAAAATTTATTTATTTCTGATAAAGACACTTTAGTTTTTGTTTCAATCATTTGCTTAAATCATAAGTGTGTATTCAATATTAAGTGGACCAAGATTTGTAGAGTATGTGAATATTTATCTGATAAGAGATACTTCAGCCAAATTAAATTTAAAGGAGTTTTATTGAGCAATGAACAACTCATGAATCGGACAGCCCCCAGAATCACAGCAGATTCAGAGAGACTCCAGGGGTGCCTCATGGTCAGTACAAATGTATGGACAAAAAAGTAAAGTGACATACAGAAATCAGAAATGAGGTACAGAAACAGCTGGATTGGTTACAGCTTCGTGTTTGCCTTAATTGAACAGTTTGAACACTCAACAGTGTATGAGTGGTTGAAGTACGGCTGCTGGGATTGGCCAAGACTCAGCAATGGTTACAGGCGTATACCTCTAAGTTAGGTTTTCAATCTTGTCTACTTGGTAAATTAGGATGCAGTTCATCCACAGGGACTCAAATACAGAAGTATGGAGTCCTTCTCAGGCCGTGTTTAGTTTGATTTAACAGGGGTTTGTTCTAAAATTATATGTGCCCTATTGTAGACTCTCTCTGTGTCTATTAAGACAGGAAAATGAAGGGAGGATGTGCCCTCTTACATGCTAAAGATGACTGAATACAATGACACTTTTGTTTGAACAGTGCATCAAACTGTATTTGAAATGACTATAATCAGTAAAATTTGCAGTAACTTTGTGTAAGCACTTAATGTGTTTCATCTCCAAAAGTGTGTGGAAAGATTTACGCTAGTAAATTTCAGGAAAAGTAATTAAAGGTTCATGTAAAAATTGTACATGCCTCAACTGAAGATAATCCATCAAGTAAATAAGCAATAACGTAGTTTTCACTGCTCTTCATGTGTGAATTTTTCACAAAGTTATCCAATAAGTATATTAAATTTAAAGAACATATTATATAGCCTTTACATAGAATAAACTCTCATACATTGAAGAAGATGCTGTCCACTTAAAAGAGAATTAAATAATAATCTAATAGTAGCTTTCGTTCTTTTAATTGCTTTATAGACTTTGCTTGTTTTGTCTAATTCAGAATAAACTTAGCCATAAATTTTTAAAGAAAAACACTCATGATTTTATGAAAGTACATCATTTTTCATGAAAACTTACAAAATAGAATTCATTCATGATTTAGTAATTTATGTATAACATTTATTAATAAAGTGACAGAAAAGTAAGCTAATATTCTAGAGTTGTACCTTCTAGTACAATAGCCAGTGGACATATGTTGCTATTAAACTTAAATTTACTACAATTAAATAAAAAATAAAATTGAATTTCTCTGTAACACAATCACATTTCAGATGCTGAGGTGATACTTATGACTAAGGGCTATCATACTGGACAGTATAGTAATGACACATTTCCAGCATTTGAGAAAGTTCTAGTCAACAGAACTGGCACAGAGTGACATGCCACAGCATAAACTGGTATACAGAGATGAGAAGTGGCTTATAATGTTTTTCAACTATGTTTTTGCATATATAGCAGTAAAATATACATTTTTTCAAATATTGCATACTTAGACATTTTTGCAAAAGTTACTGCATATTTTGGGCCAAATAATTATAAGCAATTGGGTTTTCTATTACATTATTTTACAGCAAGCTTCCCAAGAAAATTTATGAATTTAATAAAAGTGTGGTCTTTTATACTTTTTTCTACTGATAGTATGATTACTTAAAATATTTATTTTCATATTATTTAACTATTGATCAATTCTCCTCTGCCTAACTTCTAATCCTTTTTATAATCCATGACTTTCTTTTTTTTTTTTTTTTTTAATTTACTTATTATTATTATACTTTAAGTTGTAGGGTACATGTGCATAACGTGCAGGTTTGTTACATATGTATACTTGTGCCATGTTGGTCTGCTGCAACCATCAACTCGTCATTTGCATCAGGTATAACTCCCAATGCAATCCCTCCCCCCTCCCCCCTCCCCATGATAGGCCCCGGTGTGTGATGTTCCCCTTCCTGAGTCCAAGTGATCTCATTGTTCAGTTCCCACCTATGAGTGAGAACATGCGGTGTTTGGTTTTCTGTTCTTGTGATAGTTTGCTAAGAATGATGGTTTCCAGCTGCATCCATGTCCCTACAAAGGACGCAAACTCATCCTTTTTTATGGCTGCATAGTATTCCATGGTGTATATGTGCCACATTTTCTTAATCCAATCTGTCACTGATGGACATTTGGGTTGATTCCAAGTCTTTGCTATTGTGAATAGTGCTGCAATAAACATACGTGTGCATGTGTCTTTATAGCAGCATAATTTATAATCCTTTGGGTATATCCCCAGTAATGGGATGGCTGGGTCATATGGTACATCTAGTTCTAGGTCCTTGAGGAATCGCCATACTGTTTTCCATAATGGTTGAACTAGTTTACAATCCCACCAACAGTGTAAAAGTGTTCCTATTTCTCCACATCCTCTCCAGCACCTGTTGTTTCCTGACTTTTGAATGATCGCCATTCTAACTGGTGTGAGATGGTATCTCATTGTGGTTTTGATTTGCATTTCTCTGATGGCCAGTGATGATGAGCATTTTTTCATATGTCTGTTGGCTGTATGAATGTCTTCTTTTGAGAAATGTCTGTTCATATCCTTTGCCCACTTTTTGATGGGGTTGTTTGTTTTTTTCTTGTAAATTTGTTGGAGTTCTTTGTAGGTTCTGGATATTAGCCCTTTGTCAGATGAGTAGATTGCAAAAATTTTCTCCCATTCTGTAGGTTGCCTGTTCACTCTGATGGTAGTTTCTTTTGCTGTGCAGAAGCTCTTTAGTTTAATGAGATCCCATTTGTCAATTTTGGCTTTTGCTGCCGTTGCTTTTGGTGTTTTAGACATGAAGTCTTTGCCCATGCCTATGTCCTGAATGGTACTACCTAGGGTTTCCTCTAGGATTTTTATGGTATTAGGTCTAACATTTAAGTCTCTAATCCATCTTGAATTAATTTTTGTATAAGGAGTAAGGAAAGGATCCAGTTTCAGCTTTCTACTTATGGCTAGCCAATTTTCCCAGCACCATTTATTAAATAGGGAATCCTTTCCCCATTTCTTGTTTTTCTCAGGTTTGTCAAAGATCAGATGGCTGTAGATGTGTGGTATTATTTCTGAGGACTCTGTTCTGTTCCATTGGTCTATATCTCTGTTTTGGTACCAATACCATGCTGTTTTGGTTACTGTAGCCTTGTAGTATAGTTTGAAGTCAGGTAGCGTGATGCCTCCAGCTTTGTTCTTTTGACTTAGGATTGTCTTGGAGATGCGGGCTCTTTTTTGGTTCCATATGAACTTTAAAGCAGTTTTTTCCAATTCTGTGAAGAAACTCATTGGTAGCTTGATGGGGATGGCATTGAATCTATAAATTACCTTGGGCAGTATGGCCATTTTCACGATATTGATTCTTCCTATCCATGAGCATGGTATGTTCTTCCATTTGTTTGTGTCCTCTTTTATTTCACTGAGCAGTGGTTTGTAGTTCTCCTTGAAGAGGTCCTTTACATCCCTTGTAAGTTGGATTCCTAGGTATTTTATCCTCTTTGAAGCAATTGTGAATGGAAGTTCATTCATGATTTGGCTCTGTGTTTGTCTGTTATTGGTGTATAAGAATGCTTGTGATTTTTGCACATTAATTTTGTATCCTGAGACTTTGCTGAAGTTGCTTATCAGCTTAAGGAGATTTTGGGCTGAGACAATGGGGTTTTCTAAATCTACAATCATGTCATCTGCAAACAGGGACAATTTGACTTCTTCTTTTCCTAACTGAATACCCCTGATTTCTTTCTCTTGCCTCATTGCCCTAGCCAGAACTTCCAACACTATGTTGAATAGGAGTGGTGAGAGAGGGCATCCCTGTCTTGTGCCAGTTTTCAAAGGGAATTTTTCCAGTTTTTGCCCATTCAGTATGATATTGGCTGTGGGTTTGTCATAAATAGCTCTTATGATTTTGAGGTACGTTCCATCAATACCGAATTTATTGAGCGTTTTTAGCATGAAGGGCTGTTGAATTTTGTCAAAAGCCTTTTCTGCATCTATTGAGATAATCATGTGGTTCTTGTCTTTGGTTCTGTTTATATGCTGGATTATGTTTATTGATTTGCGAATGTTGAACCAGCCTTGCATCCCAGGGATGAAGCCCACTTGATCATGGTGGATAAGCTTTTTGATGTGTTGCTGAATCCGGTTTGCCAGTATTTTATTGAGGATTTTTGCATCGATGTTCATCAGGGATATTGGTCTAAAATTCTCTTTTTTTGTTGTGTCTCTGCCAGGCTTTGGTATCAGGATGATGTTGGCCTCATAAAATGAGTTAGGGAGGATTCCCTCTTTTTCTATTGATTGGAATAGTTTCAGAAGGAATGGTACCAACTCCTCCTTATACCTCTGGTAGAATTCAGCTGTGAATCCATCTGGTCCTGGACTTTTTTTGGTTGGTAGGCTATTAATTATTGCCTCAATTTCAGAACCTACTATTGGTCTATTCAGGGATTCAACTTCTTCCTGGTTTAGTCTTGGAAGAGTGTAAGTGTCCAGGAAATTATCCATTTCTTCTAGGTTTTCCAGTTTATTTGCGTAGAGGTGTTTATAGTATTCTCTGATGGTAGTTTGTATTTCTGTGGGGTCGGTGGTGATATCCCCTTTATCATTTTTAATTGTGTCGATTTGATTCTTCTCTCTTTTCTTCTTTATTAGTCTTGCTAGTGGTCTGTCAATTTTGTTGATCTTTTCAAAAAACCAATTCCTGGATTCATTGATTTTTTGGAGGGTTTTTGTGTCTCTATCTCCTTCAGTTCTGCTCTGATCTTAGTTATTTCTTGCCTTCTGCTAGCTTTCGAATGTGTTTGCTCTTGCTTCTCTAGTTCTTTTAATTGCGATGTTAGAGTGTCAATTTTTGATCTTTCCTGCTTTCTAATCCATGACTTTCTTACATTACTAATTTAGACTAATGAGATTTAAGCTAAGTGAAGAAATGTGATAGTGGAATCATAAAACTTTGGTTTTCACTTTCAAACTATAGCATAAAATAAATTCTACAAAAATAAAAAGTAATGAACATAAGACCTAACATTAACCAGATTATAGACCATTCACTGAATTTGAGTGCAGTTGCATCATTAATATTTAAAATGTTGTTATTTTTAGATTTCATACCGAACAAATTAAATATGGAATATAAAAACAACACAGAGGAAAAACTAATCAAAATTGTGCCATAAGTTCCACAAAACACAACTTATATGTAATTTAAATTCAATTAAACACAATTTAATTAATCCATTTTCTTGATATATGCTTAGTCTCTTATATTACTCCATTTTTTTTTTCCTGACAATGCCTCCCTCCCTAAAGTTTAGTCAGGAGGTTGTTCTTTTAAAGCTATATTTTGAATAAATATCAGTATCCTGTGAAAACAGTTATCCTGTGCTACTTAATTGTCTGGATTTATAAAATTTAGCTTTGTGTTTCCTTTTATGAAGCATTTGTTGATATTTTTATGCAAAGGAAGAAGGATATGTCCAACAATAGACAAAAGTCTTAATGATATAGATGGTAATCATAGCATATGCTTCTAGACATCTATTAACATCATTGAGCAATAGAGATGAAAGAGATGTCTTTCTTGGAGGAATGTGCATACATTTGGTTTATTCATAAGATATTTAATGAGCTCTATTTTGTGACAGGAATTGTTCCAGACTTTTTCATACAGTAAGGCTGGTATATTGCTGAGGTCATCAGAGATGAGTAGAAGTATTTCTGTGTGCGTGTGCGTGTGTGTGTGTGTAATCAAATTAATTTTAAATATTGTTAAAATGGTCATACCACCCAAAGCAATTTATAGATTCAATGCTATCCCATTAAACTATCATTGACATTCTTCACAGAACTAGGGGAAACTAATTTAAAATTCATATGAATCCAAAAATGAGCCCAACTAGCCAAGGCAATCCTCAGCCAAAAGGACAAAGCTGGAGGCATCACACTACCCAACTTCAAAATATACTACAGAGCTACATAACCAAAACACCATGATACTGGTAAAAAAAAAAAAAAAAAAAACAGACACGTAGACCAATGGAGCAGAATAGAAAACTCAGAAATAAGACTGCACACCTACAACCATCTGATCTTTGACAAACCTGACAAAAACAAACAAAGGGGAAAGGATTGCCTATTCAATAAATGGTGTTGAGATAACTGGCTAGCCACATGCAGAAGACTGAAACTGGGCCCTTTCCACACAGTATATAAAAATTAACTTAGGATGGATTAAAGACTGAAATATAAAACCCAACACTACAAAATTCTTGGATGACCACCTAGGCAATACCGTTCAGGACATAGGCATGGGCAAAGATTTCATGATGAAGACGCCAATAGCAGTTGCAACAAAAGCAAAAGAGAAGGGCGAGGGATCAAGCTGAGGGAAAAGGAGAATCTTAGGTCTGCTAGCCACCGAAGAGGTGACGCTGGCCTTATTGGGTTTACTTTTGGCCAAGAAGCACTTTGTAGCTCAAACATCTTTCTATTTAAAAACAATTTCATAACAGTGGTTTGGTAAGTCATCTGATTTTAAAAAATTGTTTTATAACATTTTATACTCTGACTTTAGGCAAGAATGGCATTACATTGTTGAAGTAATGTAATGTCTTTTTCATAAATTTATTTTATCTCTCTGAAGCTTCTATAATACCTTCTGAATAGCACTACTTTGAAAATAAGTATTCCAGTTAATTCTGTTATTAGTTAAATTGAATATGTATTTCATTGCTATTGTTATGTTTATTCAATATTACTGTACTGTCAACTTTGTTAATTCAATGTAAGTAAATAACATTTTGTTAGAATCTGTAGTTTTATTGTTTCATTGTGAGAATGATGCATTATATCTACAAGAAATCTTAAAAGTGATACAAATGTCTGTCGGAATGTCACACTGATATGTCTAGTGCAAATAATTAATGGAATCATAAACTGTAGTGAGCTTTGGAAAATCCATTAAACTTTTAAACTCTGATATTTCCTAGACATGAGCTAACACTTTTGAGGGGTCCATGTCAATTTGTATTGAGAAGGCCTAAAGTAAAATAAAGCATTTCATTTTTGAAATGGCAAGCGTATTTTGCTGTTTTTTTCATATTCTGTCACTCTCTGAAGATCATTTGCATATAAACATATAATTCATCCCAATAATACAACGGTCATTAATTTACATTACTCTACATGGATTATTGTTCCAACTCTGCCACCTCTCCATTGTGCGACCCAGAATACACCACCTACATTCTCCATATTACATATTCTTTTAACTAACAAATAGAGAAAGTAGTATTCATCCTATCTTGTTAGAAATTTTTTTAAAAATCATATGTGAACGTTAAACATTTGGCTCTACTTTTACCTTAATTTTCCCCTGTCCCTAAAAGATCTCACTTTCATTATAGTTTCTCTCTAACAATACACGAATGCTACCATGAAGGGAATAATTGCTCCTCGGAACTCCCTGTGAGGTTCATAACTGTGCTACCAACTACTGATTACTTCTGCTATTCAACTCTTTATCATTACTCCATAAAATGCTTCACAAGGAGCATCTTAATAATCAGGCATCCAAGCATACTAGGTCTGCATTTATTGTCTCTAATTTCTAACTCCCATTTATCTCTTATTGACTTAAATGAGTTGATTTCTACTTTATTACACCTATTAAATTCCTTTCCCTAATGACACTAATAATTTTATGGCTTACCTAAGGAGTAGTCTTCAATTTAAATATTACCTGAACAAAAATTTAATATCCATGACCACTTTTTTTTGGACTATCAAGACTCCACTTTCTCTTGTTTTGTTTGCTTCTCTTATTCTTACTAAATATATCTTCTCAATCACTATCATAATCTGTTCTTCCATTAAGTGTCCTATATTGCTTTATCCAGAATTCAATACATTTAAATTTTTATTCATTATGTTATCTTATTCCATACATTTATTTCAGTAAGTAATTGTATTCCATTGGTTTCAGTATTCACCTGTATATCATTGATTCACAACATTCAAGTTATTTGTTGCCATATAAAAAAATTATCTCAAAATTTAGTTGTTTGACATGATAATAAACATTTATTTTCCTCAGTTTCTAGGAGTCAGGAATTCAGGGGTGGCTTTGCTATGTTTATGGAACAGAGATCCTCATTTGGTAGTCATCAAGTTGTCAAATAGGATTGCCATTATCTGAAGTTTTTGTTTTGTTTTGTTTCGTTTTTGAGAGAGTCTCGCTCTGTTGCCCAGGTTGGAGTGCAGTGTCATGATCTCGGCTCACTGCAACCTCTGCCTCCCGGATTCAAGTGGTTCTCCTCAGCCTCCCGAGTAGCTGGGATTGCAGGTGTGTGCCACCACGCCCAGCTAATTTTTATGTATTTTTAGTAGAGGCAGGGTTTCGCCGTGTTGGCCAGGCTGGTTTCAAACTCCTGACCTCAGGTGATCCGCCCACCTCAGCCTCCCAAAGTGCTGGGATTACAGGCATGAGCCACCGCACCCGGCCGCCATCATAAGTTTTGAGTGGGACTGAAGGATCTATTTCCAAGAGGGGTCACTCACTTGCCTGTCTATTGGTGCTGCCTTCTGGTGGGAGGTTTCAGTTCCCCACCACGTAGTCCTCTCCAAAGGCTTTTTGAGGGTCCTCACAGCATAGTGGCTGCCTTCTCTAATGGGCAGTGATCAACTAGAGCTGATAATTTAAGCGAGTAAGAGCCAGCTGGAAGCTATCAGTTTAATGACTTAGCTATAAAGTCAAAAGACGTCACTTCTGCAGCATTATTTTTGAGGAAGTGAGTCATTAAACTCCACCTATAGATGTCTACATGTATGTGCACACACAAAGAAACAGAGACATGTACACATTATTCAAATAAATGTACACTTTACTTACACTGGATAATATATTTATATATTACGTAATTGTGCAGTATCTAATTATAATTATGTACATTCACACAAGTGATATCAGATTGTTCTGTACTTGGCTTTTTTCATTTGTTGTATTTTGAGACTAACTTCTTAACAGTTAAAATACTTTTTTAGCTTTTTTGAGGTATAACCAATATACAATAAAATTCAGATACTTAAAATATACTTAATGAATGTTGAGTAGTTTACACAGTTAAAAAAATAAACATATCCATCATCATACAAAGTTTATTCATGTCAATTTGTGTCCTAGGATTGGGTTTAACATTGAATTCAGTCAATGTCACTCATCATATAAGCAGACAATAAATAAAATAAAAGTTATATAATCATAAAATTGATGGAAAAAATGCATTTGTCAAAATTTATTTTTATGTACACATATATTTACATTCATAATCAATAGTAAAATCAACATTTATTTTAAATATATTATTTTTGTATCTATTAGAACTACTTTTATTATGAATAAATTCTCAGAATCATTTTGGAATTTTAATTTTGTCTATTAATTTTTTTCATAATGATGTATTTCAACTATTTGCATTTTAAAAGAAGTTTTAAGTCCTTCCCCTCATTATTCTTCAGCAAAATTGGTTATATTATTCTTGGTTATCAAATCTTCCTAGTAAATTTACATTTAGTTTATCATGTTATCAAAAAATGCATTTGAACAGCCATATTAATTTGAAAATAAAGATTGAAATCTGTGACATCTACATTTCTGTATATTATCTCCCAGAATACAACATAATTCTCAATTATTTTAGTTCAAGGTTGCTTATCACACTTTTGTATTTTTATTTTAATTGGTTTTGCATATCAAAAATAGCTTATGCTTTTTTGTTGAAAGGGGATATTTTTATAAACGTTTGAATTGTTTAATATAATTGAATAAGTAGTTATTTACTTCTATCTACTAAATAGGCATTTTACTAAATTCCTTATGACAAAAAATTCCATTTCAACTGATTCATTAGGATTTTCTAGATAGTTAATTTTATTATCTGTAAATAAGAATGGAAATTAACATAACTTTTGGAGCACTTACTACATCGTAGGCACTCCTTTGAAAATTCAATTAGTATATGTAATATAGATTTTTAATTTGTTGTTCTTATTACATTGCATATTTATATACCATCAAATAATTTTGAATAACAGTGTTGACAACAATATTTTTTTAACATTAATGCTGTCTATATATTGCTTATACTCATTCTTAGGAATTCTGTTATATGTTTTTTCTGTTTACTGGATATATCAACACTAAAAATTGAACTGTTATAATTGTTCATTTATTGTATCACTAACTATCCAGTTTGAATTATTCTTCAGTAACTTTCCCATAGCAAATGAAATTGGAAATAAAACAAAATTCCCTGCCTATGTGAACTAAATTTATGTTTGTTTCTTAGCAAGGAATGGATAAATATACCTGATTTCTGTAAAATTATGGCATTTTATGGCAGTAAACATATTCTCTACAATTATCTGTCATATATATGTACACATAGTCATATGTTGCTTAACAATGGAGATACATTATGAGAAATGTGTTGTTCGGTGATTTCATCCTAATGCAAAAAACATAGAGTGTACTTAGACAAACCTAGATAGTATAGCCTACTACATACCTAGGTTATATGGTATAGCTTGTTGCTGCTAGTATAGATCAGAGCATGTTACTGTACTGAATTCAATACATAGAAAATGTAATGTTAAAGTAGGGTATAAAAGTTTTAAGATGGTACACTTTATAGGGCACTTACAATGAATGAAACTTGCAGGACTGGAAGTTACTCTAGTTGACTCAGTAAGTGGGGAGTGAAGGTAAAGTCATGGGACATTTCTACATATTACTGTAGACCTTATAAAAACTGTATACTTACACTACTCTAGATTTACAAAGACATTTTTTGTTTCTTCAATAATAAATTAACCTTAGATTACTGTAACTTTTTACTTTATAAGTCTTTTAATGTTTAACTTTTTGACTTTTATAATAACACAGCGTAAAACACAAACACATTGTACAGCTCTACAAATATGTTTTTTCTTTATATTCTTATTCCATTACTTATTTTTCTATTTATAAAAGTTTATATATATATATGTGTGTGTGTGTGTATGTGTATGTGTGTATATATATATTTTACAATTTAAAACTACGACACACACATTAGTCTAGACCTACATAGGGTTAGGATCATCAATAACACTGTCTTCCATCTCCACATCTTGTCCCACTGAAAGGTCTTCAAAGGCGATGAAATGCATAGAGCTGTCATTTTCTGTGATAACAATGCGTTTTGTTTAATACTCTTAAGGGACCTGCCTAAAGTTGTATTACAATTAACATTATTTTAAAAAGTGGAAAGAATACACACTAAAATAGCAATGAAAAGTATAATATAGTAAAAACATAAAACAGCAAGACTTTATTATTATCAGGTGTTATGCAGTGTACATAACTGCATGTGGTGTACTTTTATATGACTGGCAGTGAAGCAGGTTTGCTTACACCAGCATGACCACAAAGACATGAGAAATGCATTCCACTATGATGGCTGCAATGTGACTAGATGATGGAAAATTTTCAACTCCCTTATAATCTTATGGGATTATCATTGGGTGTGTAGACCTTCGTTAACTGAAATGTCATTATGTGGCATGTGACTATATATATATATAATATTTATATATTATTTATATATTATACATATTTATATATTAATTATATATCTATATATTACTATATATAATAATTATATATTATATTCTCAATCTTTAATTAGAATTTTTGGAAATCTAGTGATAACTGATTGTTTTCCATATTCCATAGAAAGTTAATAAAGAAAAATTAAAAGTATGGTGACATTGTGTATGGTTTCGCTTCATTTCTTGAAAATGCCAAATTTTATGCTACTTACATTTTTAAAAGTCTTAATCTTCTCTCATGGTTACCAACAAGAGTTATATTATATGTGATTAAATACAATTTTGAAACTAATTATAAGAGTTGAAAATCAAAATGTTTTGAAAAGTCAAAACATTAGCTCTGCTAGCATTTCCTTTTGTAACACCACGGAAGACACATATTCCCCTGGTGTCCAATTTCCTAGTGTATATGACTGAAGCAATAGCACCCTTGCCAAAACACTTAGTACTCAGGTGATAGACACTATGGGTACTGCTTGATTTGTGAAGAACTCCCTTAAATTCTTAAGGACATGCTCTGCAAAAAGATCTTAGGTTTGCAACATCCACATAAACTTCTGGGCCCAACAATGAGAACTGTCAGTTAAAAATATACTTTGAGGGATTGATATTTTTAAGCTGCTTTCTCCCCAGCTGAACATTTTTTCTTCTGCAAGTATGTGGTGAAGCGCCCATATAAGTCTCTTGGTTAGAGTTATGTTTGAAAGATTTGGCTGTCTTTGGATTTAAGAAATCACAGAATGCCAAGAACAAAAGTTAAAAAAAAAAAAAAAAAAAAAAAAAAGGCCGGAAAGCATGCGGAGGTTTTTTTGTTGTGTTTTGTTTGGTTTTGTTTTCTCTGAACATAGATATTCTCTGGAAAGAGAATCCGGAAATATAATAAATGATGCTTTGGGAGTTGTTGTCAGCCATTAGAAGTGAAGACTATTATTGCTCCCTAAAAACCTCTATTTTTCAGCAAGTTTTACATATAGTTAAATCCAAAAAGAAGTAGGACCAATGAAAGGCTAGGGTGAAATATGTATGGATTTCAAACACATGTTTTTGAGTAAATATTTTTAAAGTTAGTGGTGATTTTGGGAATCATTACCTAACATTTTTGTGGTCTTTGATTTAATTTTGTCATCATTACTCTTTTATTTATGCTGACTTTTTACAAATGCTAATTCAAAATTATATATAATTATAGGTTAAAATAGCTTATGTTAAGAAAACATTTTATGTTTTGTTAGTTAATGTTTTTGCTGGCTGAAAAAAATACTGACTTCCACTCTCTAATTTTATAATGACAGAACACATTTGTAAAATTAAATTCATAAACTAAAAACTTTTCTATAGGACACGGAATGACATAATTTATTTAAGTAAAGCTTGGAAAAAATCATGCCATTTTACTGCCATATAAGCTGAGAGATGGTAGAAAAATTACAGCATTCCAAGCACCCGTTTTTATGGGAATGAGAGTTAGACAGTGATTCATTTGATAATATCTCAATATTATCTTAGTATAATATGACAAAATTCCATGGGTGACAATTAAATAGGGGATGTTATTTTCAAACTAATGAAAAGGACAAAAATAATAAAAGAAATTCTAATACCAATACAAATATAATTAATAAGTATAAAGTGGGGCTAATGGAATACACAAAATAAGATAGCTGAAATATATCATGATACATCATTAATCACCTTAAATGTGAACTCCTCATGAAGTAACAAATATATGATTTGCTATTAAAACAAATATATCATGAAGCACAGACTTTAATTGAAAAAGCCTCCTTAAGAGTAAGGAAACGGCCGGGCGCGGTGGCTCACGCCTGTAATCCCAGCACTTTGGGAGGCCGAGATGGGCGGATCACGAGGTCAGGAGATCGAGACCATCCTGGCGAACACGGTGAAACCCCCGTCTCAATTAAAAAATACAAAAAAAAAAAAAAAACTAGCCGGGCGAGGTGGCGGGCGCC